>NW_026913050.1:0-19598 GCF_034315485.1 Pezoporus occidentalis
CCCCACCCCACATCCCCACCCCACATCCCGTTCCCCCCCCATCCCCACCCCACATCTCCGTCCCCCACCCCACCCCACATCCCCCCCACCCCATCCCCCCACCCCACATCCCCACCCCACCCCATCCCCACCCCACATCCCCACCCCACATCCCGTCCCCCCATCCCCATCCCCACCCCACATCCCCACCCCCCATCCCCACCCCACATCCCCACCCCACCCCATCCCCACCCTCCATCCCACCCCATCCCCACCTCCCATCCCCACCCCACATCCCGTCCCCCCCATCCCCACCCCCCCCATCCCCACCCCCCATCCCCATTCCCCCCCCATCCCACCCCACATCCCCACCCCACATCCCATCCCCCCACATCCCCATCCCCCCTCTCACAGAACACGACCACCGCCGCCCTGCTCCTCCTCTCCGTCTCTCCCACCGTGACGGCGCAGAGCAGCTCCCGCTCCCTCTCCCCCGGCGGCTCCGGTCCCAGCCGGGCCGTGGCGCGGCTCCCGTCGGGGCCCAGCTCCAGCTCCAGCTCCAGGCTCCGGTTGTCCAGCGCCAGGAGGAAGCGCGGAGCCGGGAACACGTCCCCGACGCGGCAGCTCACGGGGAGCAGCTCCCCCGGCTCCAGGAACACCGGGGAGTCCAGGTGGGGGTCAGCGGGGAACTCTGCCGGGAGGAGAGGATGGAGGGAGAGAGGGATGGGATACAGGGATACAGGGAGAGAGGGATGGGGATACAGGGAGAGAGGGATGGGGATATGGGGGGAGAGGGATGGGGATATGGGGATGGAGAGGGATGGGGATATGGGGATGGAGAGGGATGGGGATAGAGGGATATAGGGATGGAGAGGGATGGGATACAAGGAGAGAGGGATGGGGATACGGGGATACAGGGAGAGAGGGATGGGGATACAGGGATACAAGGAGAGAGGGATGGGAGATGGGGGGAAAGAGGGATGGGGATACAGGGAGATGGGGAGATGGGGAGAGAGGGATGGGGAGAGGGGGAGAGAGGGAGGGGGATGCAGGTAGAGAGGGATATAGGGATGGAGAGGGATGGGATACAAGGAGAGAGGGATGGGGATATGGGGATATGGGAGAGAGAGGGATGGGGATACAGGGATACAAGGAGAGAGGGATGGGATGGGGAGAGAGGGTGGGGAGTTGGGGAGAGTGGGATGGGGAGATGGGGAGAGAGGGATGGGGATGCAGGGAGAGAGGGATATAGGGATGGAGAGGGATGGATACAAGGAGAGAGGGATGGGGATATGGGGATATGGGGAGAGAGGGATGGGGATAGAGGGATATAGGGATGGAGAGGGATGGGATACAAGGAGAGAGGGATGGGGATATGGGGATATGGGGAGAGAGGGATGGGGATGCAGGGAGAGAGGGATATAGGGATGGAGAGGGATGGGATACAAGGAGAGAGGGATGGGGATATGGGGATACAGGGAGAGAGGGATGGGGATACAGGGATACAGGGAGAGAGGGATGGGAGATGGGGATACAGGGAGAGAGGGATGGGAGATGGGGATAAGGATACAGGGATACAGGGAGAGAGGGATGGGGAGATGGGGAGAGAGGGATGGGAGATGGGGATACAGGGAGAGAGGGATGGGATACAGGGAGATGGGGAGATGGGGAGAGAGGGATGGGGATGCAGGGAGAGAGGGATATAGGGATGGAGAGGGATGGGATACAAGGAGAGAGGGATGGGGATATGGGGATATGGGAGAGAGGGATGGGATAGAGGGAGAGAGGGATGGGGGATAGGGAGAGAGGGATGGGGATAGGGGGAGAGAGGGATGGGGATACAGGGAGAGAGAGATGGGGATACAGGGATACAGGGAGAGAGGGATGGGGATATGGGGAGGGAGGGACAGGGATACGGGGAGAGAGGGATGGGATACAGGGAGAGAGGATGGGGATACGGAGAGAGAGGGATGGGGAGATGGGGAGAGAGGGATGGGAGATGGGGATGAGGATACAGGGATACAGGGAGAGAGGGATGGGAGATGGGGGGAAAGAGGGATGGGGATACAGGGATATGGGGATAGAGGGATGGGAGATGGGGGGAAAGAGGGATGGGAGACGGGGAGAGAGGGAAGGGGATACAGGGATACAGGGAGAGAAGGATGGGATATGGGGATACAGGGATATGGGGAGAGAGGGATGGGGATACAGGGAGAGAGGGATGGGAGATGGGGAGAGAGGGATGGGAGATGGGGAGAGAGGGATGGGGATACGGGGATAGAGGGATATAGGGATGGAGAGGGATGGGGATATGGGGATAGAGGGATACAGGGATGGGATACAGGGAAAGAGGGATGGGGATACAGGGAGAGAGGGATGGGATACAGGGAGAGAGGGATGGGTATATGGGGAGAGAGGGATGGGGATAGAGGGATATAGGGATGGAGAGGGATGGGATACAGGGGTACAGGGTGATGGGGATGTGAGGATACAGGGATGGAGTGGCAGGGATAGGGGATACAGGGATACAGATCAATGGGGATACAGGGATGGAGTGCAGGGATGGGGATACAGGGACACGGAGCAATGGGGATGTGGGGATACAGGGAGGTGGAGTGTGGGGGTTACAGTGATGGGGTGGCAGGGATGGGGATGCAGGGACACAGGGATGGGGTGGCAGGGATGGGGATGGGGGGTACCCAGTGATGGGGTTGCATGGATGGGGATGCAGGGACAGAGGGTGATGGGGATGCAGGGACTCAGGGATGGGGTGGCAGGGACACAGGGATGGGGTGGCAGGGACCCAGGGATGGGGTGGCAGGGACCCAGGGATGGGGTTGCATGGATGGGGATGCAGGAGCAGAGGGTGATGGGGATGCAGTGACCCAGTGATGGGGTTGCATTGATGGGGATGCAGGAGCAGAGGGTGATGGGGATGGGGGGGGGACCCAGTGATGGGGTGGCAGGGACCCAGAGATGGGGTGGCAGGGACCCAGTGATGGGGATTCAGGGATCCAGTGATGGGGATGCAGGGACCCAGAGATGGGGTGGCAGGGACCCAGAGATGGGGTGACAGGGACCCAGTGATGGGGATGCAGGGACCCAGTGATGGGGTGGCAGGGACCCAGTGATGGGGTGGCAGGGACCCAGTGATGGGGATGCAGGGACCCAGGAACGTGGTGGCAGGGACCCAGTGATGGGGTGGCATGGATGGGGATGCAGGGGCAGAGGGTGATGGGGATGGGGGGGTTACAGTGATGGGGTGGCAGGGACCCAGTGATGGGGATGCAGGGACCCAGAGATGGGGTGGCAGGGACCCAGTGATGGGGATTCAGGGATCCAGTGATGGGGATGCAGGGACCCAGTGATGGGGATGCAGGGACCCAGTGATGGGGATGCAGGGACCCAGTGATGGGGTGGCAGGGACCCAGTGATGGGGATGCAGGGACCCAGTGATGGGGATGCAGGGACCCAGTGATGGGGATGCAGGGACCCAGTGATGGGGTGGCAGGGACCCAGTGATGGGGATGCAGGGACCCAGTGATGGGGATGCAGGGACCCAGGGACGTGGTGGCAGGAACCCAGTGATGGGGATGCAGGGACACAGGGATGGGGTGGCAGGGACCCAGTGATGGGGATGCAGGGACCCAGTGATGGGGATGCAGGGACCCAGTGATGGGGATGCAGGGACACAGGGATGGGGTGGCAGGGATGGGGATGCAGGGGCAGAGGGTGATGGGGATGCAGTGACCCAGTGATGGGGTGGCAGGGATGGGGATGGGGATGCAGTGACCCTGTGATGGGGTGGCATGGATGGGGATGCAGGGACCCAGGGATGGGGTGGCAGGGACCCAGTGATGGTGTGGCATGGATGGGGATGCAGGAGCAGAGGGTGATGGGGATGGGGGGGACCCAGTGATGGGGTGGCAGGGACCCAGGGACGTGGTGGTAGGGACCCAGTGATGGGGATGCAGGGACCCAGGGATGGGGATGCAGGGACCCAGGGACGTGGTGGCAGGGACCCAGTGATGGGGTGGCAGGGACCCAGTGATGGGGATGCAGGGACCCAGTGATGGGGATGCAGGGACCCAGTGATGGGGTGGCAGGGACCCAGTGATGGGGATGCAGGGACCCAGTGATGGGGATGCAGGGACCCAGTGATGGGGATGCAGGGACCCAGGGACGTGGTGGCAGGGACCCAGTGATGGGGTGGCAGGGACCCAGTGATGGGGATGCAGGGACCCAGGGACGTGGTGGCAGGGACCCAGTGATGGGGATGCAGGGACCCAGTGATGGGGATGCAGGGACCCAGGCAGCCCATTTACCATAGACCTGGATGAGCTGCGGCTCGGCCGCGGTGCTGAAGCGGGGCCCCTGCGGCCCCAGGTCCAGCTCGGCCTCGCAGGTGACGTTGGCTCCGTGGTGACGGCGCCGGGCCCGCAGCTCCTGCACCACCCGCACCGTGCCCGGCTCATCCTGCTCCCGCCCCTCGAAGCTGGCGTTGAGCAGCAAGGCCCCACCGAGCAGCATCCGCACCCGCAGCATCCGCAGCGGAGCCACGTCCCGCACCACGCACGCCAGCTCGTGGCTCTGCCCCACGGCCAGAGACGGAACCGGATCCAGCACCGGAGGATCCAGCGGGCCTGAAAGGGGATGGGGAGGGATGGGATCGGGAGGGATGAGGAGGGATGGGGAGGGATGGGTGAGGAGGGATGGATGCAGTTGGGATGGATGGGGAGGGATGGGATGAGGAGGGATGAGGAGGGAGGGATGGATGGGGAGGGATGGGGAGGGATGGATGCACAGGGATGGATGCACAGGGATGGATGCACAGGGATGGATGCACAGGGATGGATGCACAGGGATGGATGCAGTCGGGATGGATACACAGGGATGGATGCGGTCAGGATGGATGTGGTCAGGATGGATGCACAGGGATGGATGCAGTTGGGATGGATGCACAGGGATGGATGTGGTTGGGATGGATGCACAGGGATGGATGCACAAGGATGGATGGGGTCGGGATGGATGCACAGGGATGGATGCACAGGGATGGATGCACAGGGATGGATACAGTCAGGATGGATGCGGTCGGGATGGATGCACAGGGATGGATGCACAGGGATGGATGCACAGGTAAGGATGCACAGGGATGGATGCACAGGGATGGATGCACAGGGATGGATGTGGTCAGGATGGATGCACAGGGATGGATGCAGTTGGGATGGATGCACAGGGATGGATGCACAGGGATGGATGCACAGGGATGGATGCACAGGTAAGGATGCACAGGGATGGATGCACAGGGATGGATGCACAGGGATGGATGCACAGGGATGGATGCAGTTGGGATGGATGCGGTCGGGATGGATGCACAGGGATGGACGCAGTCAGGATGGATGCACAGGGATGGATGCACAGGGATGGATGCAGTCAGGATGGATGCACAGGGATGGATGCACAGGGATGGATGTGGTCAGGATGGATGCACAGGGATGGATGCAGTTGGGATGGATGCACAGGGATGGATGCACAGGTACGGATGCACAGGGATGGATGCGGTCGGGATGGATGCGGTCGGGATGGATGCACAGGGATGGATGCACAGGGATGGATGTGGTCAGGATGGATGCACAGGGATGGACGCAGTCAGGATGGATGTACAGGTACGGATGCACAGGGATGGATGCACAGGGATGGATGCGGTCAGGATGGATGCACAGGGATGGATGCACAGGGATGGATGCACAGGGATGGATGCACAGGTATGGATGCACAGGGATGGATGCGGTCAGGATGGATGCACAGGGATGGATGCGGTCAGGATGGATGCACAGGTACGGATGCACAGGGATGGATGCGGTCGGGATGGATGCACAGGGATGGATGCACAGGGATGGATGCAGTCGGGATGGATGCACAGGGATGGATGCACAGGGATGGACGCAGTCGGGATGGATGCAGTCAGGATGGATGCGCAGGGATGGATGCGGTCAGGATGGATGCACAGGTACAGATGCACAGGGATGGATGCACAGGGATGGATGGGGTCGGGATGGATGCACAGGGATGGATGCAGTCAGGATGGATGCACAGGGATGGATGCACAGGGATGGATGCAATCAGGATGGATGCACAAGGATGGATGCACAGGTACGGATGCACAGGGACGGATGCACAGGGATGGATGCACAGGGATGGATGCACAGGGATGGATGCGGTCAGGATGGATGTGGTCAGGATGGATGCGGTCGGGATGGATGCAGTTGGGATGGATGCACAGGGATGGATACACAGGGATGGATGCGGTCAGGATGGATGCGCAGGGATGGATGCACAGGGATGGGTACGGTCAGGATGGATGCGGTCGGAATGGATGCACAGGGATGGATGCACAGGGATGGATGTGGTCAGGATGGATGCACAGGTACGGATGCACAGGTACGGACGCACAGGGATGGATGCACAGGGATGGATGCGGTCAGGATGGATGCACAGGGATGGATGCACAGGGATGGATGCACAGGGATGGATGCGGTCGGGATGGATGCACAGGGATGGATGCACAGGTACGGATGCACAGGGATGGATGCACAGGGATGGATGCACAGGTACGGATGCACAGGGATGGATGCACAGGGATGGATGCACAGGTACGGATGCACAGGGATGGATGCGGTCAGGATGGATGTACAGGGATGGATGCACAGGGATGGATGCACAGGGATGGATGCACAGGGATGGATGCAGTCGGGATGGATGCACAGGGATGGATACACAGGGATGGATGCGGTCGGGATGGATGCACAGGGATGGATGCACAGGGATGGATACACAGGGATGGATGCGGTCGGGATGGATGCACAGGGATGGACGCACAGGGATGGATGCACAGGGATGGACGCACAGGGATGGACGCAGTCAGGATGGACGCACAGGGATGGATGCAGTCAGGATGGATACACAAGGATGGATGCACAGGGATGGACGCACAGGGATGGACGCAGTTGGGATGGATGCACAGGTACGGACACAGCCCCCATTCCCCCCCCTTCCCTTCCCATCCATCCATCTCCATCCCCTTACGGTAGACGAGGAGCTTGATGGGCAGCACCTTGCGCTGCCGCCCGCAGCTGTAGTAACCCCAGAGGCTGGAGTTCCACTGGGTGACGTTGAGGAGCTCGAGCAGGGTCTGGTTCCGCTCCCTCCGGAGCAGCCGCTTCCGAAGCGGGGTCTCGACGTTACCGAATCCCTCGGGATCGGGGCAGCTGGAGCGGAGGCGCAGCAGGAGCGAGCCCCCGTGAGGTACCAGGGGCTGCGGCGGCTCCACATGGAGCTCAAATGGGGAGCCCGAGGGGGCTGCAGGGGGGGGAGAAGTGGGGTCAGCACTGGGGAGCATCATCCCAGGCTCGGGAATGGGGAAGGGCAAAGGGATCATCCCAGGCTCTGGAATGGGGAAGGTCAAGGGGATCCCTGGGCTCATCCCTGTGTCTGGAATGGGGAAGGTCAAGGGGACCCCCCCTGTGCTCATCCCAACCCCTGGAACAGGGAATGCCAAGGGGATATCGGGGGGTTCCCCACGGATCGCCCCAGCCCCACATCCCGGTGCTTTCCCTCGGGATGCATCAGCCCCCATCCAGGGGGATTCCCAGGAACGGGGCTGGAATTTCCCTGGGGAAGGGCAGGAAAAGCCCGGCCCTTTCCCGGAATAGGGAAGGGAGGGAGGAGGGGGGGGGGTGTTTCGCAAGCTCCGGGCTTGGTTTTCCATGGGATAATGGCAGGGAGCTGGGATGGAGCTGGGATGGAGCTGGGATGGAGCCGGGATGGAGCTGGGATGGATCCAGGGATGGAGCCGGGATGGAGCTGGGATGGATCCAGGAATGGAGCTGGGATGGAGCTGGGATGGATCCAGGGATGGAGCCGGGATGGATCCAGGGATGGAGCAGGGATGGAGCAGGGATGGATCCAGGGATGGAGCTGGGATGGAGCCGGGATGGAGATGGGATGGAGCAGGGATGGAGCAGGGATGGATCCAGGGATGGAGCTGGGATGGAGCAGGGATGGAGCCGGGATGGAGCTGGGATGGAGCCGGGATGGAGCCAGGGATGGATCCAGGGATGGAGCTGGGATGGAGCTGGGATGGAGCCAGGGATGGATCCAGGGATGGAGCCGGGATGGAGCAGGGATGGATCCAGGGATGGAGCTGGGATGGATCCAGGGATGGATCCAGGGATGGAGCTGGGATGGAGCTGGGATGGAGCCGGGATGGAGCTGGGATGGAGCCGGGATGGAGCCGGGATGGATCCAGGGATGGAGCTGGGATGGAGCTGGGATGGAGCCGGGATGGATCCAGGGATGGAGCTGGGATGGAGCTGGGATGGAGCCAGGGATGGATCCAGGGATGGAGCCGGGATGGAGCAGGGATGGATCCAGGGATGGAGCTGGGATGGAGCCGGGATGGAGCTGGGATGGAGCCGGGATGGAGCTGGGATGGAGCCGGGATGGAGCCGGGATGGAGCTGGGATGGATCCAGGGATGGAGCCGGGATGGATCCAGGGATGGAGCTGGGATGGATCCAGGGATGGATCCAGGGATGGAGCTGGGATGGAGCCGGGATGGAGCCGGGATGGATCCAGGGATGGAGCAGGGATGGATCCAGGGATGGAGCTGGGATGGATCCAGGGATGGAGCCGGGATGGAGCCGGGATGGATCCAGGGATGGAGCTGGGATGGAGCAGGGATGGAGCTGGGATGGAGCTGGGATGGAGCTGGGATGGAGCCGGGATGGAGCAGGGATGGAGCAGGGATGGAGCTGGGATGGAGCAGGGATGGAGCCAGGGATGGAGCCGGGATGGATCCAGGGATGGAGCTGGGATGGAGCTGGGATGGAGCAGGGATGGAGCTGGGATGGAGCAGGGATGGAGCCAGGGATGGAGCCGGGATGGATCCAGGGATGGATCCAGGGATGGAGCAGGGATGGATCCAGGGATGGATCCAGGGATGGAGCTGGGATGGAACCGGGATGGAGCTGGGATGGAGCTGGGATGGAGCTGGGATGGATCCAGGGATGGAGCAGGGATGGAGCCGGGATGGAGCTGGGATGGAGCAGGGATGGAGCTGGGATGGAGCAGGGATGGAGCAGGGATGGAGCAGGGATGGAGCTGGGATGGAGCCGGGATGGAGCTGGGATGGAGCTGGGATGGAGCAGGGATGGAGCCGGGATGGATCCAGGGATGGAGCAGGGATGGATCCAGGATGGCTCCAGGTCCCTCCAGAGCGCACACAGGGACACGCGTGTCCGTCCGTTCCCCCCCCCATTGGGTGACACGCGGTGGGGATGTCGCGGTGACGCGATTATCACGACAACACGGGCACCATAGACGGGGTCGTCGTCGTCGTCCCGGTCCCCCCCCCCCCCAACATCGGGGGCTCCTCACCTGCGATGAGAGCCAGGGCGCAAAGCACCAGCGGGTGCATGGGGAGCCACAGGGATGGAGCCGGGATGGAGCCGGGATGGAGCCGGGATGGGTCCGAGATGGAGCCGGGAGCACCAGGATAGGTCCGGGATGGAGCCTGGATGAAGCCGGGATGGGTCCAGGAGCGCCGGGATGGGGTCGGGATGGAGCCGGGAGCACCGGGATGGGGTCGGGATGGGTCCAGGAGCACCGGGATGGAGCCGGGATGGAGCACCGGGATGGGTCCGGGATGGAGCCGGGATGGAGCCGGGATGGGGTCGGGATGGGTCCGGGAGCACCGGGATGGGGTCGGGATGGGGTCGGGAGCGCCGGGATAGGTCCGGGATGGAGCCTGGATGAAGCCGGGATGGGTCCAGGAGCGCCGGGATGGGGTCGGGTTGGGTCCGGGAAGCCGGGCTGGGGTCGGGAGCGCCGGGGTGAGGCCGGGCTGGGGCCGCTCCGCTCCGCTCCGTCCCGTTGTGGGTCCGGCCCCCCCCGTGCCCCGAAAGCGAAACTTTAAGAGCTCGGCCCCAGCCCGGCCACTCCCCCCCCCAAGCGGGGAATTCCGGTGCCGCTTCCTCTCACCCTGCCCCATAGCGGGGGAGCCTCCTGCCCCACTGCCCCCCTCTGCCCCACTGCCCCCTCCTGCCCCATTGCCCCCTCCTGCCCCATTGACCCCTCCTGCCCCATAGCGAGGGATCCTCCTGCCCCATAGCGGGGGAGCCTCCTGCCCCATTGCCCCCTCCTGCCCCATAGCGGGGGATCCTCCTGCCCCATAGCGGGGGAGCCTCCTGCCCCATTGACCCCTCCTGCCCCATAGCGGGGGAGCCTCCTGCCCCATTGACCCCTCCTGCCCCATTGCTCCCTCCTGCCCCATAGCGAGGGATCCTCCTGCCCCATAGCGGGGGAGCCTCCTGCCCCATTGCCCCCCTCCTGCCCCATTGACCCCTCCTGCCCCATAGCGGGGGAGCCTCCTGCCCCATTGACCCCTCCTGCCCCATTGACCCCTCCTGCCCCATAGCGAGGGATCCTCCTGCCCCATAGCGGGGGAGCCTCCTGCCCCATTGACCCCTCCTGCCCCATAGCGGGGGAGCCTCCTGCCCCACTGCCCCCCTCCTGCCCCATTGCCCCCTCCTGCCCCATTGCCCCCTCCTGCCCCATAACGGGGGAGCCTCCTGCCCCATTGACCCCTCCTGCCCCATAGCGAGGGATCCTCCTGCCCCATAGCGGGGGAGCCTCCTGCCCCACTGCCCCCTCCTGCCCCATAGCGGGGGAGCCTCCTGCCCCATTGACCCCTCCTGCCCCATTGCTCCCTCCTGCCCCATAGCATTGCTCCCTCCTGCCCCATAGCAGGGGAGCCTCCTGCCCCATTGACCCCTCCTGCCCCATTGCTCCCTCCTGCCCCATAGCGAGGGATCCTCCTACCTCATTGCTCTACTCTTGCCCCATTGCCCCCCACTGCCCCATTGCCCCCTTCCTGCCCCATTGCCCCCTTCCTGCCCCATTGCCCCCTTCCTGCCCCATTGCCCCCTCCTGCCCCATTGGCCCCCTTCTGCCCCACTGCCCCCCTCCTGCCCTACGGCCCCCCTCCGCCCCATTGCCCCCTCCTGCCCCATGGCCTCCCAGATGCCCCATTGCCCCCCTCCTGCCCCACTGCCCCCCCCGCCCCACTGCCCCCTCCTGCCCCACTTCCCCCCCTCCTGCCCCACTTCCCCCCCTCCTGCCCCATGGCCCCCCTCCGCCCCACTGCCCCCCCCGCCCCATTGCCCCCGTCCTGCCCCATGGCCTCCCCCATGCCCCACTGCCCCCCTCCTGCCCCACTTCCCCCCCCTCCTGCCCCACTGCCCCCTCCTGCCCCATTGCCCCCTCCTGCCCCACTGCCCCCCCTCCTGCCCCACTTCCCCCACCTCCTGCCCCATTGCCCCCTCCTGCCCCATTGCCCCCTCCTGCCCCAGTGCCCCCCTCCTGCCCCACTGCCCCCTCCTGCCCCACTGCCCCCTCCTGCCCCACTTCCCCCCCCTCCTACCCCACTGCCCCCTCCTACTCCACTGCCCCCTCCTGCCCCATTGACCCCTCCTGCCCCATAGCGGGGGAGCCTCCTGCCCCATTGCCCCCTCCTGCCCCATAGCGGGGGAGCCTCCTGCCCCATTGCTCCCTCCTGCCCCATAGCGGGGGAGCCTCCTGCCCCATTGCCCCCTCCTGCCCCATGGCCTCCCCCACACCCCACTGTCCCCCTCCTACCCCACTGCCCCTTCCTGCCCCATTGTCCCCTTCTTGCCCCATGGCCTCCCCCATGCCCCACTGCCCCCCCTCCTGCCCCACTGCCCCCTCCTACCCCACTGCCCCTCCTGCCCCATTGCCCCCTCCTGCCCCATTGCCCCCTTCTTGCCCCATGGCCTCCCCCATGCCCCACTGCCCCCCTCCTGCCCAGTGCCCCCTCCTGCCCCATTGCCCCCTCCTGCCCCACTCCCCCCCCCCTCCTGCCCCCCTCCTGCCCCATTGCCCCCTCCTGCCCCACGGTCCCCCTCCTGCCCCATTGCCCCCTCCTGCCCCACGGTCCCCCTCCTGCCCCACTGCCCCCTCCTGCCCCACTTTCCCCCCCTCCTGCCCCACTGCCCCCCCCCCCCGCCCCCTCCTGCCCCATGGCCCCGCCCCCCCTCCCCAGCCCCGCTCCCGCTTCCCATTCCCGTTGTGCTCGGGGATTTCCGGGAGCCGCGGGGGGGGCTCCGGGGGCCGCGGGGGAGGGGGAGGGGAGCCCCCGGGCCCGTGGGGGAGGGGCAGGGTTTCGGTTCCCACCGCGCGGCCGGGAACGGGCCCGGATCCCGTGGGAAACCCCGGGGGCGGCCCTGACCCTGCCCTGGGGGGAGGGGAAAGGGCAAAGGGGGGAGGGGGGGGATACAGGGATGGATGGGGCAGGATGGGGGGCAGGGATGGATGGGATGGGGGGCAGGGATACGGGGATGGATGGGGCAGGATGGGGGGCAGGGATACAGGGATGGATGGGGCAGGATGGGGGGCAGGGATGGATGGGGGGCAGGGATACAGGGATGGATGGGGGGCAGGGCTATGGGGATGGATGGGGCAGTATGGGGGGCAGGGATGGATGGGGGGCAGGGATACAGGGATGGATGGGGGGCAGGGCTATGGGGATGGATGGGGCAGGATGGGGGGCAGGGATACAGGGATGAATGGGGGGCAGGGCTATGGGGATGGCTGGGGCAGGATGGGGGGCAGGGACCCAGCTGGGCGCAGCCCTGGAGCCGGATGGGAGCGTGGGCAGGATGTGACCCCTGACACCGGCACCGGCCGGGAGGCAGCAGCGGAAGGAACCGTGCCCCCCGCAAGAGGGGCACGCGCGGCCTTGGGGCAGCCCCACGGCGAGCTCCAGCCCCATAGAACCATCACTGGGAGCTCCAGCCCCATAGAACCGTCATTGGGAGCTCCAGCCCCATAGAACCGTCACTGGGAGCTCCAGCCCCATAGAACCATCATTGGGAGCTCCAGCCCCATAGAACCCAAGCCCCATAGAGCCCAGCCCCATAGAGCCATCATTGGGAGCTCACAGCCCCATAGACCGTCATAGAGCTCAGCCCCATAGAACCAAGCCCCATAGAGCCCTGCCCCATAGAGCCCCATAGGTTCCCCATCACTGGGAGCTCCAGCCCCATAGAACCGTCATTGGGAGCTCCAGCCCCATAGAACCGTCATTGGGAGCTCCAGCCCCATAGAACCATCACTGGGAGCTCCAGCCCCATGGGGAGCTCCAGCCCCATAGAGCCCTGCCCCATAGAGCCATGGGGCTGGGTCCCATACATCTGAGCCCCATAGAGCTGTTCCCCATAGCGCTCAGCCCCATAGAACCAAGCCCCATAGAGCCCTGCCCCATAGAGCCATGGGGCTGGGTCCCACACATCTGAGCCCCATAGAGCTGTTCCCCATAGCGCTGTGCCCCCTCGTCAGAAGCCCGATAGAGCCCTGCCCCATAGAGCCATGGGGCTGGGTCCCAGCATCTGAGCCCCATAGAACCTGCCCCATAGAGCTCCAGCCCCATAGAACCTGAGCCCCATAGTCATTGGGAGCTGGGCCCCATAGATCCAGAACCAGCCCCATAGAGCCCTGCCCCATAGAGCCATGGGGTCCCCACATCTGGGAGCTCCAGCCCCATAGAACCATCATAGAGCCCTGCCCCATAGAGCCATGGGGCTGGGTCCCACACATCTGAGCCCCATAGAGCTGTTCCCCATAGCGCTCAGCCCCATAGAACCAAGCCCCATAGAGCCCTGCCCCATAGAACCATCACTGGGAGCTCCAGCCCCATAGAACCATCATTGGGAGCCCCATAGAACCATCACTTGGAGCTCCAGCCCCATAGAACCATCACTGGGAGCTCCAGCCCCATAGAACCGTCATTGGGAGCCCCATAGAACCATCACTGGGAGCTCCAGCCCCATAGAACCGTCATTGGGAGCTCCAGCCCCATAGAACCATCACTGGGAGCTCCAGCCCCATAGAACCCTGCCCCATAGACATGGGCCCCATAGAACCCTGCCCCATAGAGACGGGCCCCATAGAGCCCTGCCCCATAGAGCCATGGGGCTGGGCCCCATAGAACTGAGCCCCATAGAACTGAGCCCCATAGAGCCCTGCCCCATAGAGCCATGGGGCTGGGTCCCATACATCTGAGCCCCATAGAGCTGTTCACCATAGCCAGCCCCATAGAACCATGGGGTCATTGGGAGCTCCAGCCCCATAGAACCGTCATGGGAGCTCCAGCCCCATAGAACGTCATCTGTTGGGAGCCCCATAGAACCAAGCCCCATAGAGCCCTGCCCCATAGAGCCATGGGGCTGGGTCCCATACATCTGAGCCCCATAGAACCAAGCCCCATAGAGCCCTGCCCCATAGAGCCATGGGGCTGGGTCCCACACATCTGAGCCCCATAGAGCTGTTCCCCATAGCGCTCAGCCCCATAGAACCAAGCCCCATAGAGCCCTGCCCCATAGAGCCATGGGGCTGGGTCCCACACATCTGAGCCCCATAGCGCTCAGCCCCATAGAACCATGGGGCTGGGTCCCACACATCTGAGCCCCATAGAACCAAGCCCCATAGAGCCCTGCCCCATAGAGCCATGGGGCTGGGTCCCACACATCTGAGCCCCATAGAGCTGTTCCCCATAGCGCTCAGCCCCATAGAACCAAGCCCCATAGAGCCCTGCCCCATAGAGCCATGGCACCGGGTCCCATACATCTGAGCCCCATAGCGCTCAGCCCCATAGAACCAAGCCCCATAGAGCCCTGCCCCATAGAGCCATGGCGCCGGGTCCCATACATCTGAGCCCCATAGAACCAAGCCCCATAGAGCCCTGCCCCATAGAGCCATGGCACCGCTCATTAACGCCAATAAAACCTTAACACGAATTAACGCTCATTAACACTAATTAACGCCCATTAACGCCTTTTAACACCAATTAACGTTCATTAATGCCAATTAACGCTCATTAACAGCAATTAACGCCCATTAACACCCATTAACGCCAATTAACGCTCATTAACGCCAATTAACGCTCATTAACGCCAATTAACGCTCATTAACACCAATTAACGCTCATTAACACCAATTAACGCTCATTAACGCTCATTAACACCCATTAACCCCCATGAGTCCTCATTAAGGCTCCGTTTCCGGCCCCTGGAGCGAGGCTCGGAGCCGGCGCCGCTCCCGCCCTTCCCGTGCGGAGGAACCGGGAATGAACGGGATGGGGATGGGGTGGAGACGGGATGGGATGGGGATGGGATGGGGATGAACGGGATGGGGATGAACGGGATGGGATGGGGATGGAGACGGGATGGGGATGAAGGGGGGATGGGATGGGGATGAACGGGGGGATGGGATGGGGATGAAGGGGATGGGATGGGGATGGGATGAAGAGGGATAGGATGAGGGGATGGGGTTGGGATGGAGATGGATGGTGGGGATAGGATGGGGGGATGAAGAGGGATGGGGATGAACGGGATGGGATGGGGTAGAGACGGGATGGGGATGGGGTGGAGACAGGATGGGGATGGGATGGATGGGTGGGAGGGGATGGGATGAGAGGGATAGGATGGGGGGGATGAAAAGGGATAGGATGGATTGGGATGGGGATGAATGGGATGGGGATGGAGACGGGGATGGGATGGGGGATGAAGAGGGATGGGGATGGGGATGAAACAGGTTGGGATGGGATGGGGAAGAGGGGTAGGATGGGATGGGGATGGGATGAGGTGGGATTAAGATGGGATGAAACAGGTTGGGATGGGGAATGGGATGGGATGGGATGGATAGGATGGAAATGGAGGATGGGATGGGGATGGGATGAAGAGGGATAGGATGAGGACGGGATGAAACAGGTTGGGATGGAGATGGGATGAAGAGGGATAGGATGGGGATGGGATGAAGAGGGATAGGATGAAGCAGGTTGGGATGGGGATGAATAGGATGGGGATGGGATGAAGAGAAATGGGATGGGATGGGAGGGGGATGGGATGAAGCAGGATGGGATGGGGATGGGATGAAGCAGGAGAGGTGGGATAAGAGGATGAAACAGGTTGGGATGGGGATGGGATGAAACAGGATGGGATGGGATGAAACAGGATGGGATGGGATGAAACGGGTTGGGATGGGGATGGATGGGATGGGATGGAGAGAAATGGGATGGGGATGGGATGGAGAGGGATAGGATGAGGATGGGATGAAGCAGGTTGGGATGGGGATGGGATGAAGAGGGGTAGGATGGGATGAAGCAGGATGGGATGAGGTGGGATTAAGATGGGATGAAACAGGTTGGGATGGGATGGGATGAAGAGGGATAGGATGGGGATGGGATGAAGCAGGATGGGATGGGGATGGGATGAAGAGGGATAGGATGAAGCAGGTTGGGATGGGGATGAATAGGATGGGGATGGGATGAAGAGAAATGGGATGGGATGAAGAGGGATAGAATGAGGATGGGATGAAACAGGTTGGGATGGGGATGGGATGAAGCAGGATGGGATGGGGATGGGATGAGGTGGGATGGGATGAGGATGGGATGAGGTGGGATGAGGGTCTCAAAGGAGGAGCCCCCCCCCCCATTAATAAAGCCAAGACAAAGAGACCAAAGCACTTTAATGGCCCCAGCAGCGCTTGGGGCTCCCCAAACCCCCCTTTTCCAATGGGATCAGGGCCAGGTCCAATGGGATTTGGGTCTGGATCCATTGGGATCAAGGTTGGATCCAAAAGGATTGGGGTTGGGGCCAATGGGCTCAGGGCTGGATCCAATGGGGTTGGGTTGGAGCCAATGGGCTCAGGGCTGGATCCCATGGGGTTGGGCTTGGATCCAATGGGATGGGGTTGGATCCATCGGGATGGAGCCGGATCCCATGGGATGGGGATGGATGCGATGGACTCAGGGCTGGAACCAATGGGATGGGGTTGGATCCAATGGGATGCAGCTGGATCCCATGGGATGGGGATGGAGCCAATGGACTCAGGGCTGCATCCAATGGGATGTGGTTGGATCCAATGGGATGCAGCTGGATCCCATGGGATGGGGATGGAGCCAATGGGCTCAGGGCTGCATCCAATGGGATGGGGTCAGATCCAATGGGATGCAGCTGGATCCCATGGGATGGATGCGATGGGCTCAGGGCTGGAACCAATGGGATGGGGTTAGATCCAATGGGATGCAGCTGGATCCCATGGGGATGGGGTCAGATCCAATGGGATGCAGCTGGATCCCATGGGGATGGGGATGGAGCCAATGGACTCAGGGCTGCATCCAATGGGATGCAGCTGGATCCCATGGGGATGGGGATGGATGCGATGGATTCAGGGCTGCATCCAATGGGATGGGGTCAGATCCAATGGGATGCAGCTGGGTCCCATGGGGATGGGGATGGATCCCATGGGCTCAGGGCTGCATCCAATGGGATGGGGGCTGGATCCAATGGGGTTGGAGCCAATGGGCTCAGGGCTGCATCCAATGGGATGGGATTGGATCCAATGGGATGGAGCTGGATCCCATGGGGTTGGAGCCAATGGGCTCAGGGCTGGATCCAATGGGATGGGGTTAGATCCAACGGGATGCAGCTGGATCCCATGGGGATGGGGATGGATGTGATGGACTCCGGCTGGATCCCATGGGCTCAGGGCTGGATCCATGGGGATGGAGCCAATGGGCTCAGGGCTGCATCCAATGGGATGGGGTCGGATCCAATGGGATGCAGCTGGATCCCATGGGATGGGGATGGATGCGATGGACTCAGGGCTGCATCCAATGGGATGGGATTGGATCCAATGGGATGCAGCTGGATCCCATGGGGATGGGGATGGATGCGATGGACTCAGGGCTGCATCCAATGGGATGGCGTCGGATCCAATGGGATCAGATCCAATGGGATGCAGCTGGATCCCATGGGGATGGGGATGGATGCGATGGACTCAGGGCTGCATCCAATGGGATGGAGCTGGATCCCATGGGGATGGGGTTGGATGCGATGGACTCAGGGCTGGAACCAATGGGATGGGGTCAGATCCAATGGGATGGAGCTGGATCCCATGGGATGGGGATGGATGCGATGGGCTCAGGGCTGCATCCAATGGGATGGGATTGGATCCAATGGGATGGACCCAATGGGCTCAGGGCTGGAACCAATGGGATGGGGTCAGATCCAATGGGATGCAGCTGGATCCCATGGGGATGGGGATGGATGTGATGGACTCAGGGCTGCATCCAATGGGATGGCGTCGGATCCAATGGGATCAGATCCAATGGGATGCAGCTGGATCCCATGGGGATGGGGTCAGATCCAATGGAATGCAGCTGGATCCCATGGGGATGGGGATGGAACCAATGGGCTCAGGGCTGCATCCAATGGGATAGGGTTGGATCCAATGGGATGGAGCCAATGGGCTCAGGGCTGCATCCAATGGGATGGGGGCTGGATCCAATGGGATGGAGCCAAAGGGGTCAGGGCTGCATCCAATGGGATGGGGTCAGATCCAATGGGATGCAGCTGGATCCCATGGGATGGGGATGGATGTGATGGACTCAGGGCTGCATCCAATGGGATGCAGCTGGATCCCATGGGGATGGGGATGGATGTGATGGACTCAGGCTGGATCCCATGGGATGCAGCTGGATCCCATGGGGATGGGGATGGATCCAATGGGCTCAGGGCTGCATCCAATGGGATAGGGCTGGATCCAATGGGATGGGGTCAGATCCAATGGGATGCAGCTGGATCCCATGGGGATGGGGTTGGATGCAATGAACTCAGGCTGGATCCCATGGGCTCAGGGCTGGATCCATGGGGCTGGGCTGGCCCTAGGTCTGGTCGCTATAGGGCAGGTCCCTATAGGGCTGGTCCCTATAGGTCTGGTCCCTATAGGGCAGGTCCCTATAGGGCAGGTCCCCATAGGGCAGGTCCCTATAGGGCAGGCTGAAGGGGTAGATGGGGCCGTAGCGGCGCCGGTGCCAGAGCAGGCGCTGCTCCAGGAAGGCGACGGCGGCCACGGAGAGCACCAGGGTCTGGTGCTTGAGGGCGCTGTGCACGTTGAGGCCTGGGGGGGGGAACGGAAGCGTCACGGGGGGGGCCCAAAAGGGTCCCCAAAGGGGGGGGTTGGGGGGGGCCCAAAGGGATTTGGGGGGGGTCAAAAGGTTGGGGGGGGCCAAAGGGGGTTTTAAAGGGGGGCCCAAAGGGGGCTTGGGGGGGGGAGAAAGGGATGGGGGGGGGGGGCAAAGGGATTGGGGGGCCCAAAAGGATTGGGGGGGTCCCAAAGGGATTGGGGGGGCCCAAAAGGGGGTTTAGGGGGGGCCAAAGGGATTGGGGGGGGCCAAAGGGGGCTTGGGGGTGTCCCAAAGGGATTGGGGGGGCCCAAAGGGGGTTTGGAGGAGCCCAAAGGGTTTGGGGGGGGTCCTCAAAGGGGTCTTGGGGGGGGGGGGCAAAGGGCTTGGGGGGGGCCCAAAGGGTTGGGGGGCCCCAAAGGGGTTTTGGGGGTCCCAAAGGGGGCTTTGGGGGGGGGCAAAGGGATTGGGGGTCCCGAAAGGGGGTTTAGGGGGGGTCCTCAAAGGGGGCTGGGGGGGGGGCAAAGGGATGGGGGGGGGGAGGGCAAAGGGATTGGGGGGCCCAAAAGGATTGGGGG
>NW_026913051.1:0-16719 GCF_034315485.1 Pezoporus occidentalis
TCCAGTGCCTCAGGACCCCTGGTGCTGGCCGCATGTGCCTTGGTCATTGAGTGCTGGGAGTACTCAGCCAAGGGAGAAGCAGCTGCATTTCCATTGTCTGCTCCTGGGGCAAGGTGGGCTCTTCCAACTTGTGTCCCAAGGATCTCCGTCAGTGCAGCTTCCCCTTGTTCTTCATGTGCTCCTGGGAAATCAGTGGCTCTGCTGTGCTTCTGCTGAGGTATTGCACCCAGAGGAGAGTCGGCTCCGGTGTCACAGGAGGGAGAGGTGCCCGGTACTGAGCAGCAGCCCTGTAAAGCTGCCGCTGTCTGGTGCCTGCGCTGCTGATGTTCATGACGGTGGCGCCAGAAGCTGCAGAGGCTGCTGGTGTCACAGGTGGCAGCCTGCAGCTGCGGATGGCTGGCCTCGCTGAGCGAGGTGGTGGCTGCGGTGCCATGTTCACCAGTAGTGGCAGACGGAGTGTCTGCTCCTGCCTCGACTCGCTGGTGCGGGGCAGCGCCACTCGGTGCTGCAGCCTGCCCATCTGCAAGAGAAGGCGAGGAGTCTGTGACAGGGTCCTGTGTACACATATCCCAGCTGGCTGAGCTCGGGCAGCTGGGCTTCCCTGCCACCTGCAGGGCAAGGCTCAGCCCCGCAGGCAGCAGCCGCCTGCTCCCAGAGCCGGCTCGGGAGAGGCCTGGCCACCCGCAGCCCACGGCCACTGCCCAGAGCACCCCCGGCATGCCCGGGCAGCCTGCGGGGCACGGCACGGGGGGCTCAGCTTGCTCCCTCCTGCACCTCCCGCCTGACCGTCAGCATCTCCCGGGGTCGGGAATACGTTTGGCCCCGTCTCCCTGGGGCTCCCTACCTGTGCCTGCTGGGTGGTGACAGGCCGAAACCTCTCTGGGTAGGGCATCCGTGGCAGCGTGATCCCATGGTGGGACGACGCCCGGCTCTGGCTGCCCTGCGGCGCTTCCTCGGGCTGCCTGCGGGCCACCTGGGGAGGAGGAGGAGGAAAAGGTGTGTGAGGGAGGCGCCTGCCTTGGCACAGCGGCCCCCACAGTGCCAGCAAGCCCGGCCCTGGCACCGAGGCAGCTCCGAGCAGCCCCGTCCTGCCACCGGCCTCTCCCTCCTGCCCCACCCCTCACCTGGCGCCTTCTCTGCTGGCTTGGCCTGCCCTCAGAGGGCAGGGAACGGGCTTTCGCCTCTTTACCCATGGGCATCTTCCACATCCTGGGACGCTGAACTGCCGTAGGCTTCCAGGGAGATATTGCTGCCTCCTGAGGGAGGCTGCTCCTCTGGACTGTGGTACTCCAGGGCTCTCCCTCCTTATTTACCCCACGGTCAACATGGTGTCACCCCCCTGTCACAATGGCATCTGGGCACGGGGAGCCCCCCCTACATCACAAAGTCCCAGCTGTCGCCATGGAGATGCCCAGCCCCGTGACTGTTCCCAACCAGCCCCAAACGGTGACTGGCATCTCCATAGTGACCGCTGAGGCTTTGTCATGTTGGCCATGCCAAGCCATGCCATGCCATGCCATGCCATGCCACAATCAGCCATCTCCCTGCCGATTGTGATGGGGATCACCATGTTGGCTGGCATGCAGAGTGTGTTTCAGCCACGACCATTTCGCCTGAGGGAAACAATGACCGGATGGCTGGAAACGTACGCTGTGCCCCACGCCACTGCCCGGAGCACTACCCTGGGTTGAGGAACAGATTTTGTGGCAACACGGCACCACAGAGAGAACTGAGTCAGCCAGTGGGACTCATTTCCACGACCGCCTTGTAGACGTTTGGGCCAAAGAGCATGGTATATCATATCCCCTGCCATGAACCAGCCTCTGGGAAAACTGCAGGGTACAACGGGCTGTTAAAATCTCCACTGAGAACAATGGGTGGTGGGACTTTCAAACATTGGGATACACGTTTAGTAGAAGCCACCAGGTTGGTCAGCACCAGAGGATCTGGCAACAGGGCTGGCCCAGCCCAGTCTCAACTTTTACATACTGTAGAAGGGGATAAAGTTTCTTATGGCCAGGCCGTGTCATCTGCACAATTGTTCATTTGGCAATTCCACTTCCTCTGGCATTTGAGAGGGAAACAAAGTCCTTGGGGCATAAAGAGAAGTCTTTTGGGAACAGCCTTTGACTGAAGAATCTGTATTGATTCAACTGGAGTCAAACTGGAGGGAAAAGGAGCAGGCAGCGCTGGGGGGAAAAGGGTTCTGGTTTATTGGCCCGAGAAAGCGTCCACAGCAGGCGCAGGCAGCAGCACGATGTCCTCAGCGCAGCTCCCTCCGGCCTGGAGCTGGCAATGGAGCACTACTCCTCCACTCGCGGCCTGATGCAGGAGAAGCGGAAAGCCCTGCGCAGAGCCTTCAGCACCCTTCTGAAGCGAGATGGTCGTCGCTGTTGGGCTGCTCCTGAGTCTGGGAGAGCGGCGATGCCTGCGGGGAAAGGAAGGCTGTAGGTGTGGGGCTGGGCGATCAGCGGGCAAGCTCCTGCTGCCACCCGCCACCAAGGGCTTCCCCTGGGGGCTTTCCACCGAAGGCTTGCAGCGCTCGCGCAGGGAGGGGAGGCCGGGGCACGGCCGAACTTTTGCACAGGCTGCTGCGGGCCTAACCTGGGTGCCACTTGGCTCAGGGACGTACCTGGCTCCTTGGTGTCCTGAGCACTGGCAGGTGACCCTGCCAGTTCACCCTTGTGTAATGGTGGGGAGGCAACGGCTCTGCTGGCCTTTCCCTTTTGCTTCTTAGGTGCTCTCCTCACTTGCTCACAGACTGCAGCCTGCACAGCTCTATCAGCTACTGTGACCAGCTGTCGGGCAGGTGCATCTGTCTGGGCCTGTAGTAGTGTCTCCTGCTCATCCGTGCTGGCTTCTGCCGGCGGCTCTGCAGCCACAGAGGTCTCTATGTCCTGAACCTCTGCAGGCCTTATTGGTGCCGTTGTCACTTTCACATGGCTTTGTGCCACGTCCTTGTGTTCCACAGGCTGCTCATCCGTTTCCTGGATGACAGACAAAGCCTTGCGCATGACATGGCTCACTACGCGCCTGGCTGTTTCCTGGAGAACCAGCTCAGCGGCAGTGGGACTGAGCAGGGCAAATGCCTTTCTCTGTGCCTCTGCTTCTGACTCCTGCTC
The DNA here is from genome assembly GCF_034315485.1 of Pezoporus occidentalis. NCBI lineage: Eukaryota > Metazoa > Chordata > Aves > Psittaciformes > Psittacidae > Pezoporus > Pezoporus occidentalis. The sequence goes on from NW_026913051.1 coordinate 3,123, forward strand.
ATCAAAGCCATGGGAAGCCGGTGCCGGTGCTTCCTCCTCTTCTTGTGCCACAGCAGCGTGAGGTGCACGGTGCTGCTCTTCCTCAGCAGCTCCAGGCAGGTCAGGAGCTGCCGGCTCGATGCCTGTGGTACCAGACGGGGCAGGAGAACCACTTTGCAGGTCTCCAGCTGCCTCTCCTGCCACATCCATGACCATGCTGCTAGGGCAGGTGGACCCCTCCTGCGAACGCGTGAGGGGGGCCTGGAAGAGCTCTGGCACCCGAGGGTTGACATTAATGTCCTGTACGGTTGAAACGTCCTCTTCCCGGACCAAGGCTTTGATCCAGATGTTGCAGTTGGTGACCAGCTTCAGATCACTCAGCTGGGACAGCTCTTGATCTATGTCCTTTAACCATTCCTGCTGTTTCTCCTGTTCCTCCACCTTTACCTCCTCCTTCTCAGTCCCCAGTTCCTCCTGTAATCACACAAGCAGGATGCAGGGGATGAGCGTGCTGCAGCTCAGCAGCGCAGCAGCTGTCCCCAGGCAGAGGGAGGCTCATCTCCCTGTGCTGTCCCATCCTGCCCTTGCCACTCACCTGCTCCTTGAGGAGCTCTGTTACGGGGAGCACCACGAATCTCCCTGCCACACTCAGCGCCAGGGAGGCACCTGCCTCCTGCGCCTCAGGGTCGGTGGTGCCCGTCACATGCGCCTCGGTCACTGGGTGCTGTGAGACCTGAGCCAAGGGAGAAGCGGTGGCATCTCCGTTGTCTGTTCCCGGGGCAAGGTGGGGTGTCACAACCTCTGCCCCAGGGATCTCTGTCAGTGAAGCTGTCACTTTCCTCTCCCCTGCTGAGGGGGAGACAGCAGCTTTGCTGGTCTCTTCTTGTTGGTCTCCAGACATGGGAGATGCCACGTCTTCTTCGCCCTCACATGCCACTGTTAGGAGGTTTTCTTTGCTGGGCTTTGCCTGAAGCTGCGCAGCCACGGGAGACTCAGTGCCCTGAACTGCTGCAGGCCTCATTGCTGGCACTGTCACATCCACACGGCTTTGGTCAATGTCCCCCTCTTCCTGGGGCTGCTCATCCATTTCCTGGATGACAGCCAAAGCCTTGCGCAGGACCTCGCTCACTATGCGCCTGGCTGTTTCCTGGAGAACCAGCTCAGCGGCAGTGGGACTGAGCAGGGCAGATGCCTTTCTCTGGGCCTCTGCTTCTGACTCCTGCTGGTCAAAGTCAGGGGTCACTGGTGCTGGTGCCTCCTCCTCTTGTGCTACCGCAGTGAGAGGTGCGCGGTGCTCCTCTTCCTCAGCAGCTGCGCAGACGTCTACTGTTGTGGCCTCTTCCTGATGCCTTTTGTCGCTGGCATCTTTCCACTCCTCTTTCTCATCTTCCTCCTCATCCTCCGCGACCGAGACCCCCAGTTTCTCCTGTAATCAGACAAGCGGGATGCAGGGGATGAGCGTGCTGCAGCTCAGCAGCGCAGCAGCTGTCCCCAGGCAGAGGGAGGCTCATCTCCCTGTGCTGTCCCATCCTGCCCTTGCCGCTCACCTGCTCCTTGAGGAGCTCTGTTACGGGGAGCACCACGAATCTCCCTTCCACACTCAGCGCCAGGGAGGCACCTGCCTCCTGCGCCTCAGGGTCGGTGGTGCCCGTCACGTGCGCCTCGGTCACTGGGTGCTGTGAGACCTGAGCCAAGGGAGAAGCGGTGGCATCTCCGTTGTCTGTTCCCGGGGCAAGGTGGGGTGTCACAGCCTCTGCCCCAGGGATCTCTGTCAGCGAAGCTGTCACTTTCCTCTCCCCTGCTGAGGGGGAGACAGCAGCTTTGCTGGTCTCTTCTTGTTGGTCTCCAGACATGGGAGATGCCACGTCTTCTTCGCCCTCACATGCCACTGTTAGGAGGTTTTCTTTGCTGGGCTTTGCCTGAAGCTGAGCAGCCACGGGAGACTCAGTGCCCTGAACTGCTGCAGGCCTCATTGCTGGCACTGTCACATCCACACGGCTTTGGTCAATGTCCCCCTCTTCCTGGGGCTGCTCATCCATTTCCTGGATGACAGCCAAAGCCTTGCGCAGGACCTCGCTCACTATGCGCCTGGCTGTTTCCTGTAGAACCAGCTCAGTGGCAGTGGGACTGAGCAGGGCAGATGCCTTTCTCTGAGCCTCTGCTTCTGACTCCTGCTGGTCAAAGTCAGGGGTCACTGGTGTTGGTGCCTCCTCCTCTTGTGCTACTGCAGTAAGAGGTGCACGGTGCTCCTCTTTCTCAGCAGCTGCACAGACATCTACTGTTGTGGCCTCTTCCTGATGCCTTTTGTCGCTGGCATCTTTCCACTCCTCTTTCTCATCCTCCTCCTCATCCTCCTCGACCAGGACGCCCTGTTTCTCCTGTAATCACACAAGCGGGATGCAGGGGATGAGCGTGCTGCAGCTCAGCAGCGCAGCAGCTGTCCCCACGCCAAGGGGGGCTCATCCCCCTGTGCTGTCCCATCCTGTCCTTGCCACTCACCAGCCTGCCTTTGATTTCACGAAACAATCTCCGCATGGGATGGGCGGGATGCTTGTCTGGTTTCTGCTGGAGGACCTTCCTCTTCAAAAGGAAGTATGTTATCCACTGGGGCGTGGGGCAGCGTTCCTTGGCCGCCGTGTGCCTGGTGCAGCTTGGGCTTCTCCTGTCCTGCTCCTCCACAGGATTCAGGAACGCCGTCGATGTCACTTCCACATGCACGTCAAAATCTGCGTCTGCCTCCAGTGCCTCAGGACCCCTGGTGCTGGCCGCATGTGCCTTGGTCATTGAGTGCTGGGAGTACTCAGCCAAGGGAGAAGCAGCTGCATTTCCATTGTCTGCTCCTGGGGCAAGGTGGGCTCTTCCAACTTGTGTCCCAAGGATCTCCGTCAGTGCAGCTTCCCCTTGTTCTTCATGTGCTCCTGGGAAATCAGTGGCTCTGCTGTGCTTCTGCTGAGGTACTGCACCCAGAGGAGAGTCGGCTCTTGCAGGCGACATTGCCACGTGACAGCTTTTGGTTGATCCCTGATGTTTCACTCGCTGCTGGCTGGTTTCCTGGAGCAGAACCACAGGTTGGCCCAGAGGCTTCTTCTCTTTCCACAGGGCTTTCACCTGTGGAACTGTGTCTACTCTGGTGCTCTGCAGGGCAGGTGCCCGTCTCCATGCCTGTGTCGGTGCCTTCCGCTTCTCAGAGTCAAGGCAGGTTCGTGCCGGTGTCACAGGAGGGAGAGGTGCCCGGTACTGAGCAGCAGCCCTGTAAAGCTGCCGCTGTCTGGTGCCTGCGCTGCTGATGTTCATGACGGTGGCGCCGCCAGAAGCTGCAGAGGCTGCTGGTGTCACAGGTGGCAGCCTGCAGCTGCGGATGGCTGGCCTCGCTGAGCGAGGTGGTGGCTGCGGTGCCATGTTCACCAGTAGTGGCAGACGGAGTGTCTGCTCCTGCCTCGACTCGCTGGTGCGGGGCAGCGCCACTCGGTGCTGCAGCCTGCCCATCTGCAAGAGAAGGCGAGGAGTCTGTGACAGGGTCCTGCGTACGCATATCCCAGCTGGCTGAGCTCGGGCAGCTGGGCTTCCCTGCCACCTGCAGGGCAAGGCTCAGCCCCGCAGGCAGCAGCCGCCTGCTCCCAGAGCCGGCTGAGGAGTGGGCTGGCCACCCGCAGCCCATGGCCACTGCCCAGAGCACCCCCGGCGTGCCCGGGCAGCCTGCGGGGCATGGCACGGGGGGGGGCTCAGCTTGCTCTCTCCTGCACCTCCCGCCTGTCCGTCAGCAGCTGCCGGGGTCAGGAGGACGTTCGGCTCCGTCTCCTGGAGCTCCCTACCTGTGTCAGCTGGGTGACGACAGGCCGAAACCTCTCTGGGTAGCGCACCTCTGGCAGCGTGATCCCACGGTGGGACGATGCCTGGCTCGTGCCGCCCCGTGGCACTTCCTCAGGCTGCCTGTGGGCCACCTGCAGGCAGGAGGACGAGGAAGAGGTGTGTGATGGAGGCGGCTGCCTTGGCACAGCGGCCCCCACAGTGCCAGCAAGCCCGGCCCTGGCACCGAGGCAGCTCCGAGCAGCCCCGTCCTGCCACCGGCCTCTCCCTCCTGCCCCACCCCTCACCTGGCGCCTTCTCTGCTGGCTTGGCCTGCCCTCAGAGGGCAGGGAACGGGCTTTCGCCTCTTTACCCATGGGCATCTTCCACATCCTGGGACGCTGAACTGCCGTAGGCTTCCAGGGAGATATTGCTGCCTCCTGAGGGAGGCTGCTCCTCTGGACTGTGGTACTCCAGGGCTCTCCCTCCTTATTTACCCCACGGTCAACATGGTGTCACCCCCCTGTCACAATGGCATCTGGGCACGGGGAGCCCCCCCTACATCACAAAGTCCCAGCTGTCGCCATGGAGATGCCCAGCCCCGTGACTGTTCCCAACCAGCCCCAAACGGTGACTGGCATCTCCATAGTGACCGCTGAGGCTTTGTCATGTTGGCCATGCCAAGCCATGCCATGCCATGCCATGCCATGCCACAATCAGCCATCTCCCTGCCGATTGTGATGGGGATCACCATGTTGGCTGGCATGCAGAGTGTGTTTCAGCCACGACCATTTCGCCTGAGGGAAACAATGACCGGATGGCTGGAAACGTACGCTGTGCCCCACGCCACTGCCCGGAGCACTACCCTGGGCTTTGAGGAACAGATTTTGTGGCAACACGGCACCACAGAGAGAACTGAGTCAGCCAGTGGGACTCATTTCCACGACCGCCTTGTAGACGTTTGGGCCAAAGAGCATGGTATATCATATCCCCTGCCATGAACCAGCCTCTGGGAAAACTGCAGGGTACAACGGGCTGTTAAAATCTCCACTGAGAACAATGGGTGGTGGGACTTTCAAACATTGGGATACACGTTTAGTAGAAGCCACCAGGTTGGTCAGCACCAGAGGATCTGGCAACAGGGCTGGCCCAGCCCAGTCTCAACTTTTACATACTGTAGAAGGGGATAAAGTTTCTTATGGCCAGGCCGTGTCATCTGCACAATTGTTCATTTGGCAATTCCACTTCCTCTGGCATTTGAGAGGGAAACAAAGTCCTTGGGGCATAAAGAGAAGTCTTTTGGGAACAGCCTTTGACTGAAGAATCTGTATTGATTCAACTGGAGTCAAACTGGAGGGAAAAGGAGCAGGCAGAGGCAAGCGCTGGGGGGAAAAGGGTTCTGGTTTATTGGCCCGAGAAAGCGTCCACAGCAGGCGCAGGCAGCAGCACGATGTCCTCAGCGCAGCTCCCTCCGGCCTGGAGCTGGCAATGGAGCACTACTCCTCCACTCGCGGCCTGATGCAGGAGAAGCGGAAAGCCCTGCGCAGAGCCTTCAGCACCCTTCTGAAGCGAGATGGTCGTCGCTGTTGGGCTGCTCCTGAGTCTGGGAGAGCGGCGATGCCTGCGGGGAAAGGAAGGCTGTAGGTGTGGGGCTGGGCGATCAGCGGGCAAGCTCCTGCTGCCACCCGCCACCAAGGGCTTCCCCTGGGGGCTTTCCACCGAAGGCTTGCAGCGCTCGCGCAGGGAGGGGAGGCCGGGGCACGGCCGAACTTTTGCACAGGCTGCTGCGGGCCTAACCTGGGTGCCACTTGGCTCAGGGACGTACCTGGCTCCTTGGTGTCCTGAGCACTGGCAGGTGACCCTGCCAGTTCACCCTTGTGTAATGGTGGGGAGGCAACGGCTCTGCTGGCCTTTCCCTTTTGCTTCTTAGGTGCTCTCCTCACTTGCTCACAGACTGCAGCCTGCACAGCTCTATCAGCTACTGTGACCAGCTGTCGGGCAGGTGCATCTGTCTGGGCCTGTAGTAGTGTCTCCTGCTCATCCGTGCTGGCTTCTGCCGGCGGCTCTGCAGCCACAGAGGTCTCTATGTCCTGAACCTCTGCAGGCCTTATTGGTGCCGTTGTCACTTTCACATGGCTTTGTGCCACGTCCTTGTGTTCCACAGGCTGCTCATCCGTTTCCTGGATGACAGACAAAGCCTTGCGCATGACATGGCTCACTACGCGCCTGGCTGTTTCCTGGAGAACCAGCTCAGCGGCAGTGGGACTGAGCAGGGCAAATGCCTTTCTCTGTGCCTCTGCTTCTGACTCCTGCTCATCAAAGCCATGGGAAGCCGGTGCCGGTGCTTCCTCCTCTTCTTGTGCCACAGCAGCGTGAGGTGCACGGTGCTGCTCTTCCTCAGCAGCTCCAGGCAGGTCAGGAGCTGCCGGCTCGATGCCTGTGGTACCAGACGGGGCAGGAGAACCACTTTGCAGGTCTCCAGCTGCCTCTCCTGCCACATCCATGACCATGCTGCTAGGGCAGGTGGACCCCTCCTGCGAACGCGTGAGGGGGGCCTGGAAGAGCTCTGGCACCCGAGGGTTGACATTAATGTCCTGTACGGTTGAAACGTCCTCTTCCCGGACCAAGGCTTTGATCCAGATGTTGCAGTTGGTGACCAGCTTCAGATCACTCAGCTGGGACAGCTCTTGATCTATGTCCTTTAACCATTCCTGCTGTTTCTCCTGTTCCTCCACCTTTACCTCCTCCTTCTCAGTCCCCAGTTCCTCCTGTAATCACACAAGCAGTATGCAGGTGATGAGCGTGCTGCAGCTCAGCAGCGCAGCAGCTGTCCCCAGGCAGAGGGAGGCTCATCTCCCTGTGCTGTCCCATCCTGCCCTTGCCACTCACCTGCTCCTTGAGGAGCTCTGTTACGGGGAGCACCACGAATCTCCCTGCCACACTCAGCGCCAGGGAGGCACCTGCCTCCTGCGCCTCAGGGTCGGTGGTGCCCGTCACATGCGCCTCGGTCACTGGGTGCTGTGAGACCTGAGCCAAGGGAGAAGCGGTGGCATCTCCGTTGTCTGTTCCCGGGGCAAGGTGGGGTGTCACAACCTCTGCCCCAGGGATCTCTGTCAGTGAAGCTGTCACTTTCCTCTCCCCTGCTGAGGGGGAGACAGCAGCTTTGCTGGTCTCTTCTTGTTGGTCTCCAGACATGGGAGATGCCACGTCTTCTTCGCCCTCACATGCCACTGTTAGGAGGTTTTCTTTGCTGGGCTTTGCCTGAAGCTGCGCAGCCACGGGAGACTCAGTGCCCTGAACTGCTGCAGGCCTCATTGCTGGCACTGTCACATCCACACGGCTTTGGTCAATGTCCCCCTCTTCCTGGGGCTGCTCATCCATTTCCTGGATGACAGCCAAAGCCTTGCGCAGGACCTCGCTCACTATGCGCCTGGCTGTTTCCTGGAGAACCAGCTCAGCGGCAGTGGGACTGAGCAGGGCAGATGCCTTTCTCTGGGCCTCTGCTTCTGACTCCTGCTGGTCAAAGTCAGGGGTCACTGGTGCTGGTGCCTCCTCCTCTTGTGCTACCGCAGTGAGAGGTGCGCGGTGCTCCTCTTCCTCAGCAGCTGCGCAGACGTCTACTGTTGTGGCCTCTTCCTGATGCCTTTTGTCGCTGGCATCTTTCCACTCCTCTTTCTCATCTTCCTCCTCATCCTCCGCGACCGAGACCCCCAGTTTCTCCTGTAATCAGACAAGCGGGATGCAGGGGATGAGCGTGCTGCAGCTCAGCAGCGCAGCAGCTGTCCCCAGGCAGAGGGAGGCTCATCTCCCTGTGCTGTCCCATCCTGCCCTTGCCGCTCACCTGCTCCTTGAGGAGCTCTGTTACGGGGAGCACCACGAATCTCCCTTCCACACTCAGCGCCAGGGAGGCACCTGCCTCCTGCGCCTCAGGGTCGGTGGTGCCCGTCACGTGCGCCTCGGTCACTGGGTGCTGTGAGACCTGAGCCAAGGGAGAAGCGGTGGCATCTCCGTTGTCTGTTCCCGGGGCAAGGTGGGGTGTCACAGCCTCTGCCCCAGGGATCTCTGTCAGCGAAGCTGTCACTTTCCTCTCCCCTGCTGAGGGGGAGACAGCAGCTTTGCTGGTCTCTTCTTGTTGGTCTCCAGACATGGGAGATGCCACGTCTTCTTCGCCCTCACATGCCACTGTTAGGAGGTTTTCTTTGCTGGGCTTTGCCTGAAGCTGAGCAGCCACGGGAGACTCAGTGCCCTGAACTGCTGCAGGCCTCATTGCTGGCACTGTCACATCCACACGGCTTTGGTCAATGTCCCCCTCTTCCTGGGGCTGCTCATCCATTTCCTGGATGACAGCCAAAGCCTTGCGCAGGACCTCGCTCACTATGCGCCTGGCTGTTTCCTGGAGAACCAGCTCAGCGGCAGTGGGACTGAGCAGGGCAGATGCCTTTCTCTGGGCCTCTGCTTCTGACTCCTGCTGGTCAAAGTCAGGGGTCACTGGTGCTGGTGCCTCCTCCTCTTGTGCTACCGCAGTGAGAGGTGCGCGGTGCTCCTCTTCCTCAGCAGCTGCGCAGACGTCTACTGTTGTGGCCTCTTCCTGATGCCTTTTGTCGCTGGCATCTTTCCACTCCTCTTTCTCATCTTCCTCCTCATCCTCCGCGACCGAGACCCCCAGTTTCTCCTGTAATCAGACAAGCGGGATGCAGGGGATGAGCGTGCTGCAGCTCAGCAGCGCAGCAGCTGTCCCCAGGCAGAGGGAGGCTCATCTCCCTGTGCTGTCCCATCGCCCTTGCCGCTCACCTGCTCCTTGAGGAGCTCTGTTACGGGGAGCACCACGAATCTCCCTTCCACACTCAGCGCCAGGGAGGCACCTGCCTCCTGCGCCTCAGGGTCGGTGGTGCCCGTCACGTGCGCCTCGGTCACTGGGTGCTGTGAGACCTGAGCCAAGGGAGAAGCGGTGGCATCTCCGTTGTCTGTTCCCGGGGCAAGGTGGGGTGTCACAGCCTCTGCCCCAGGGATCTCTGTCAGCGAAGCTGTCACTTTCCTCTCCCCTGCTGAGGGGGAGACAGCAGCTTTGCTGGTCTTCTTGTTGGTCTCCAGACATGGGAGATGCCACGTCTTCTTCGCCCTCACATGCCACTGTTAGGAGGTTTTCTTTGCTGGGCTTTGCCTGAAGCTGAGCAGCCACGGGAGACTCAGTGCCCTGAACTGCTGCAGGCCTCATTGCTGGCACTGTCACATCCACACGGCTTTGGTCAATGTCCCCCTCTTCCTGGGGCTGCTCATCCATTTCCTGGATGACAGCCAAAGCCTTGCGCAGGACCTCGCTCACTATGCGCCTGGCTGTTTCCTGGAGAACCAGCTCAGCGGCAGTGGGACTGAGCAGGGCAGATGCCTTTCTCTGGGCCTCTGCTTCTGACTCCTGCTGGTCAAAGTCAGGGGTCACTGGTGCTGGTGCCTCCTCCTCTTGTGCTACCGCAGTGAGAGGTGCGCGGTGCTCCTCTTCCTCAGCAGCTGCGCAGACGTCTACTGTTGTGGCCTCTTCCTGATGCCTTTTGTCGCTGGCATCTTTCCACTCCTCTTTCTCATCTTCCTCCTCATCCTCCGCGACCGAGACCCCCAGTTTCTCCTGTAATCAGACAAGCGGGATGCAGGGGATGAGCGTGCTGCAGCTCAGCAGCGCAGCAGCTGTCCCCAGCCAGGGGGGGGGGCTCATCCCCCTGTGCTGTCCCATCCTGCCCTTGCCGCTCACCTGCTCCTTGAGGAGCTCTGTTACGGGGAGCACCACGAATCTCCCTTCCACACTCAGCGCCAGGGAGGCACCTGCCTCCTGCGCCTCAGGGTCGGTGGTGCCGGTCACGTGCGCCTCGGTCACTGGGTGCTGTGAGACCTGAGCCAAGGGAGAAGCGGTGGCATCTCCGTTGTCTGTTCCCGGGGCAAGGTGGGGTGTCACAGCCTCTGCCCCAGGGATCTCTGTCAGCGAAGCTGTCACTTTCCTCTCCCCTGCTGAGGGGGAGACAGCAGCTTTGCTGGTCTCTTCTTGTTGGTCTCCAGACATGGGAGATGCCACGTCTTCTTCGCCCTCACATGCCACTGTTAGGAGGTTTTCTTTGCTGGGCTTTGCCTGAAGCTGAGCAGCCACGGGAGACTCAGTGCCCTGAACTGCTGCAGGCCTCATTGCTGGCACTGTCACATCCACACGGCTTTGGTCAATGTCCCCCTCTTCCTGGGGCTGCTCATCCATTTCCTGGATGACAGCCAAAGCCTTGCGCAGGACCTCGCTCACTATGCGCCTGGCTGTTTCCTGGAGAACCAGCTCAGCGGCAGTGGGACTGAGCAGGGCAGATGCCTTTCTCTGGGCCTCTGCTTCTGACTCCTGCTGGTCAAAGTCAGGGGTCACTGGTGCTGGTGCCTCCTCCTCTTGTGCTACCGCAGTGAGAGGTGCGCGGTGCTCCTCTTCCTCAGCAGCTGCGCAGACGTCTACTGTTGTGGCCTCTTCCTGATGCCTTTTGTCGCTGGCATCTTTCCACTCCTCTTTCTCATCTTCCTCCTCATCCTCCGCGACCGAGACCCCCAGTTTCTCCTGTAATCAGACAAGCGGGATGCAGGGGATGAGCGTGCTGCAGCTCAGCAGCGCAGCAGCTGTCCCCACGCCAAGGGGGGCTCATCCCCCTGTGCTGTCCCATCCTGCCCTTGCCGCTCACCTGCTCCTTGAGGAGCTCTGTTACGGGGAGCACCACGAATCTCCCTTCCACACTCAGCGCCAGGGAGGCACCTGCCTCCTGCGCCTCAGGGTCGGTGGTGCCGGTCACGTGCGCCTCGGTCACTGGGTGCTGTGAGACCTGAGCCAAGGGAGAAGCGGTGGCATCTCCGTTGTCTGTTCCCGGGGCAAGGTGGGGTGTCACAGCCTCTGCCCCAGGGATCTCTGTCAGCGAAGCTGTCACTTTCCTCTCCCCTGCTGAGGGGGAGACAGCAGCTTTGCTGGTCTCTTCTTGTTGGTCTCCAGACATGGGAGATGCCACGTCTTCTTCGCCCTCACATGCCACTGTTAGGAGGTTTTCTTTGCTGGGCTTTGCCTGAAGCTGAGCAGCCACGGGAGACTCAGTGCCCTGAACTGCTGCAGGCCTCATTGCTGGCACTGTCACATCCACACGGCTTTGGTCAATGTCCCCCTCTTCCTGGGGCTGCTCATCCATTTCCTGGATGCCAGCCAAAGCCTTGCGCAGGACCTCGCTCACTATGCGCCTGGCTGTTTCCTGGAGAACCAGCTCAGCGGCAGTGGGACTGAGCAGGGCAGATGCCTTTCTCTGGGCCTCTGCTTCTGACTCCTGCTGGTCAAAGTCAGGGGTCACTGGTGCTGGTGCCTCCTCCTCTTGTGCTACCGCAGTGAGAGGTGCGCGGTGCTCCTCTTCCTCAGCAGCTGCGCAGACGTCTACTGTTGTGGCCTCTTCCTGATGCCTTTTGTCGCTGGCATCTTTCCACTCCTCTTTCTCATCTTCCTCCTCATCCTCCGCGACCGAGACCCCCAGTTTCGCCTGTAATCAGACAAGCGGGATGCAGGGGATGAGCGTGCTGCAGCTCAGCAGCGCAGCAGCTGTCCCCACGCCAAGGGGGGCTCATCCCCCTGTGCTCTCTCCTGCAGTGGAGGTCGTTCGGCAGCTTCCGTCTCCTGCTGGCATGGCAGCTGGGTCATGACTGCTCTCTGGGCTGCACACTCTCTGCCTGTCCGCTCTGGGAGCGATGCCTGGCTCGTGCCGTTCTCCTGCAGCTCCCAGGCTGCCTGTGTGCAGCTGGGTGACGACAGGAGAGAAACGAGGAAGCTCTGCAGGGCGCATGGACATTGCGTGACAGCTTTTGGTTGATCCCTGATGTTTCACTCGCTGCTGGCTGGTTTCCTGGAGCAGAACCACAGGGCTTCTTCTCTTTCCACAGGGCTTTCACCTGTGGAACTGTGTCTACTCTGGTGCTCTGCAGGGCAGGTGCCCGTCTCCATGCCTGTGTCGGTGCCTTCCGCTTCTCAGAGTCAAGGCAGGTTCGTGCCGGTGTCACAGGAGGGAGAGGTGCCCTACTGAGCAGCAGCCCTGTAAAGCTGCCGCTGTCTGGTGCCTGCGCTGCTGATGTTCATGACGGTGGCGCCGCCAGAAGCTGCAGAGGCTGCTGGTGTCACAGGTGGCAGCCTGCAGCTGCGGATGGCTGGCCTCCTGACGAGGTGGTGGCCGGTGCCATGTTCACCGGTAGTGGCAGACGGAGTGTCTGCTCCTGCCTCGACTCGCTGGTGCGGGGCAGCGCCACTCGGTGCTGCAGCCTGCCCATCTGCAAGAGAAGGCGAGGAGTCTGTGACAGGGTCCTGCGTACGCATATCCCAGCTGGCTGAGCTCGGGCAGCTGGGCTTCCCTGCCACCTGCAGGGCAAGGCTCAGCCCCGCAGGCAGCAGCCGCCTGCTCCCAGAGCCGGCTGAGGAGTGGGCTGGCCACCCGCAGCCCATGGCCACTGCCCAGAGCACCCCCGGCGTGCCCGGGCAGCCTGCGGGGCATGGCACGGGGGGGGGCTCAGCTTGCTCTCTCCTGCACCTCCCGCCTGTCCGTCAGCATCTCCCGGGGTCAGGAGGAGATATTGCTGCCTCCTGAGGGAGGCTGCTCCCTGTGTCAGCTGTGGTACTCCACCTCTCTCCCTCTGGCATTTACCCCACGGTCAACATGGTGTCACCCCCCTGTCACAGGTGTGCATCTGGGCGGCTGGGCACAGCCCCCCCACATCACAAAGTCCCAGCTGTCGCCATGGAGATGCCCAGCCCCGTGACTGTTCCCAACCAGCCCCAAACGGTGACTGGCATCTCCATAGTGACCGCTGAGGCTTTGTCATGTTGGCCATGCCAAGCCATGCCATGCCATGCCATGCCATGCCACAATCAGCCATCTCCCTGCCGATTGTGATGGGGATCACCATGTTGGCTGGCATGCAGAGTGTGTTTCAGCCACGACCATTTCGCCTGAGGGAAACAATGACCGGATGGCTGGAAACGTACGCTGTGCCCCACGCCACTGCCCGGAGCACTACCCTGGGCTTTGAGGAACAGATTTTGTGGCAACACGGCACCACAGAGAGAACTGAGTCAGCCAGTGGGACTCATTTCCACGACCGCCTTGTAGACGTTTGGGCCAAAGAGCATGGTATATCATATCCCCTGCCATGAACCAGCCTCTGGGAAAACTGCAGGGTACAACGGGCTGTTAAAATCTCCACTGAGAACAATGGGTGGTGGGACTTTCAAACATTGGGATACACGTTTAGTAGAAGCCACCAGGTTGGTCAGCACCAGAGGATCTGGCAACAGGGCTGGCCCAGCCCAGTCTCAACTTTTACATACTGTAGAAGGGGATAAAGTTTCTTATGGCCAGGCCGTGTCATCTGCACAATTGTTCATTTGGCAATTCCACTTCCTCTGGCATTTGAGAGGGAAACAAAGTCCTTGGGGCATAAAGAGAAGTCTTTTGGGAACAGCCTTTGACTGAAGAATCTGTATTGATTCAACTGGAGTCAAACTGGAGGGAAAAGGAGCAGGCAGAGGCAAGCGCTGGGGGGAAAAGGGTTCTGGTTTATTGGCCCGAGAAAGCGTCCACAGCAGGCGCAGGCAGCAGCACGATGTCCTCAGCGCAGCTCCCTCCGGCCTGGAGCTGGCAATGGAGCACTACTCCTCCACTCGCGGCCTGATGCAGGAGAAGCGGAAAGCCCTGCGCAGAGCCTTCAGCACCCTTCTGAAGCGAGATGGTCGTCGCTGTTGGGCTGCTCCTGAGTCTGGGAGAGCGGCGATGCCTGCGGGGAAAGGAAGGCTGTAGGTGTG
>NW_026913052.1:0-29769 GCF_034315485.1 Pezoporus occidentalis
CCGGTCAGCACACAATCACCTTTACATTGGTGCATCCATCGTTGCTTTCACTGCTCCCTTTCATACAGGAAAAGCATTTGAATGGAATCAGTTCAGAGCCTGCTCTCTGCTGGCAGCAACACAGTCAGCACAGAAAGAACAGTGGCATCTGCTCCCACAGCAGAAGAACCAGCAGGGAAAGCTAGTGCTGGGCCTCTTCAGCACACAGGCTGCTTTGCAACGGTGTCACCATCATTGCAGTCTCTCCTCGGTTTCATACCTAAAACTCCATTTGAATCCAAATTCTCAGCTGGTCGCTCTCAGCTGCCCAGCAGCACAGTGAGTACAGCACGAACGTTTGGCTTCTGCTCCCACAGCAGAAGAGCCAGGATTGAAAGCTGGTGCTGGACCTGTTCAGCACACAATCACCTTTACATTGGTGCATCCATCGTTGCTTTCACTGCTCCCTTTCATACAGGAAAAGCATTTGAATGGAATCAGTTCAGAGCCTGCTCTCTGCTGGCAGCAACACAGTCAGCACAGAAAGAACAGTGGCATCTGCTCCCACAGCAGAAGAACCAGCAGGGAAAGCTAGTGCTGGGCCTCTTCAGCACACAGGCTGCTTTGCAACGGTGTCACCATCATTGCAGTCTCTCCTCGGTTTCATACCTAAAACTCCATTTGAATCCAAATTCTCAGCTGGTCGCTTTCAGTTGCCCAGCAGCACAGTGAGTACAGCACGAACGTTTGGCTTCTGCTCCCACAGCAGAAGAGCCAGGATTGAAAGCTTGTGCTGGACCTGTTCAGCACACAATCACCTTTACATTGGTGCATCCATCGTTGCTTTCACTGCTCCCTTTCATACAGGAAAAGCATTTGAATGGAATCAGTTCAGAGCCTGCTCTCTGCTGGCAGCAACACTGTCAGCACAGAATGAACAGTGGCATCTGCTCCCACAGCAGAAGAACCAGCAGGGAAAGCTAGTGCTGGGCCTCTTCAGCACACAGGCTGCTTTGCAACGGTGTCACCATCATTGCAGTCTCTCCTCGGTTTCATACCTAAAACTCCATTTGAATCCAAATTCTCAGCTGGTCTCTCTCAGCTGCAGGCAGCACAGTGAGTACAGCACGAACGTTTGGCCTCTGCTCCCACAGCAGAAGAGCCAGGAGGGAAAGCTGGTGCTGGACCTGTTCAGCACACAATCACCTTTACATTGGTGCATCCATCGTTGCTTTCACTGCTCCCTTTCATACAGGAAAAGCATTTGAATGGAATCAGTTCAGAGCCTGCTCTCTGCTGCGCAGCAACACTGTCAGCACAGAATGAACAGTGGCATCTGCTCCCACAGCAGAAGAACCAGCAGGGAAAGCTAGTGCTGGGCCTCTTCAGCACACAGGCTGCTTTGCAACGGTGTCACCATCATTGCAGTCTCTCCTCGGTTTCATACCTAAAACTCCATTTGAATCCAAATTCTCAGCTGGTCGCTTTCAGTTGCCCAGCAGCACAGTGAGTACAGCACGAACGTTTGGCTTCTGCTCCCACAGCAGAAGAGCCAGGATTGAAAGCTTGTGCTGGACCTGTTCAGCACACAATCTTTACATTGGTGCATCCATCGTTGCTTTCACTGCTCCCTTTCATACAGGAAAAGCATTTGAATGGAATCAGTTCAGAGCCTGCTCTCTGCTGGCAGCAACACAGTCAGCACAGAAAGAACAGTGGCATCTGCTCCCACAGCAGAAGAACCAGCAGGGAAAGCTAGTGCTGGGCCTCTTCAGCACACAGGCTGCTTTGCAACGGTGTCACCATCATTGCAGTCTCTCCTCGGTTTCATACGTAAAACTCCATTTGAATCCAAATTCTCAGCTGGTCTCTCTCAGCTGCCCAGCAGCACAGTGAGTACAGCACGTTTGGCTTCTGCTGCCCAGCAGCACAGTGAGTACAGCACGAACGTTTGGCTTCTGCTCCCACAGCAGAAGAGCCAGGATTGAAAGCTTGTGCTGGACCTGTTCAGCACACAATCACCTTTACATTGGTGCATCCATCGTTGCTTTCACTGCTCCCTTTCATACAGGAAAAGCATTTGAATGGAATCAGTTCAGAGCCTGCTCTCTGCTGCGCAGCAACACTGTCAGCACAGAATGAACAGTGGCATCTGCTCCCACAGCAGAAGAACCAGCAGGGAAAGCTAGTGCTGGGCCTCTTCAGCACACAGGCTGCTTTGCAACGGTGTCACCATCATTGCAGTCTCTCCTCGGTTTCATACCTAAAACTCCATTTGAATCCAAATTCTCAGCTGGTCGCTTTCAGTTGCCCAGCAGCACAGTGAGTACAGCACGAACGTTTGGCTTCTGCTCCCACAACAGAAGAGCCAGGATTGAAAGCTTGTGCTGGACCTGTTCAGCACACAATCACCTTTACATTGGTGCATCCATCGTTGCTTTCACTGCTCCCTTTCATACAGGAAAAGCATTTGAATGGAATCAGTTCAGAGCCTGCTCTCTGCTGGCAGCAACACAGTCAGCACAGAAAGAACAGTGGCATCTGCTCCCACAGCAGAAGAACCAGCAGGGAAAGCTAGTGCTGGGCCTCTTCAGCACACAGGCTGCTTTGCAACGGTGTCACCATCATTGCAGTCTCTCCTCGGTTTCATACCTAAAACTCCATTTGAATCCAAATTCTCAGCTGGTCGCTTTCAGTTGCCCAGCAGCACAGTGAGTACAGCACGAACGTTTGGCTTCTGCTCCCACAGCAGAAGAGCCAGGATTGAAAGCTTGTGCTGGACCTGTTCAGCACACAATCACCTTTACATTGGTGCATCCATCGTTGCTTTCACTGCTCCCTTTCATACAGGAAAAGCATTTGAATGGAATCAGTTCAGAGCCTGCTCTCTGCTGGCAGCAACACTGTCAGCACAGAATGAACAGTGGCATCTGCTCCCACAGCAGAAGAACCAGCAGGGAAAGCTAGTGCTGGGCCTCTTCAGCACACAGGCTGCTTTGCAACGGTGTCACCATCATTGCAGTCTCTCCTCGGTTTCATACCTAAAACTCCATTTGAATCCAAATTCTCAGCTGGTCTCTCTCAGCTGCCCAGCAGCACAGTGAGTACAGCACGAACGTTTGGCTTCTGCTCCCACAGCAGAAGAGCCAGGATTGAAAGCTTGTGCTGGACCTGTTCAGCACACAATCACCTTTACATTGGTGCATCCATCGTTGCTTTCACTGCTCCCTTTCATACAGGAAAAGCATTTGAATGGAATCAGTTCAGAGCCTGCTCTCTGCTGCGCAGCAACACTGTCAGCACAGAATGAACAGTGGCATCTGCTCCCACAGCAGAAGAACCAGCAGGGAAAGCTAGTGCTGGGCCTCTTCAGCACACAGGCTGCTTTGCAACGGTGTCACCATCATTGCAGTCTCTCCTCGGTTTCATACCTAAAACTCCATTTGAATCCAAATTCTCAGCTGGTCGCTTTCAGTTGCCCAGCAGCACAGTGAGTACAGCACGAACGTTTGGCTTCTGCTCCCACAGCAGAAGAGCCAGGATTGAAAGCTTGTGCTGGACCTGTTCAGCACACAATCACCTTTACATTGGTGCATCCATCGTTGCTTTCACTGCTCCCTTTCATACAGGAAAAGCATTTGAATGGAATCAGTTCAGAGCCTGCTCTCTGCTGGCAGCAACACTGTCAGCACAGAATGAACAGTGGCATCTGCTCCCACAGCAGAAGAACCAGCAGGGAAAGCTAGTGCTGGGCCTCTTCAGCACACAGGCTGCTTTGCAACGGTGTCACCATCATTGCAGTCTCTCCTCGGTTTCATACCTAAAACTCCATTTGAATCCAAATTCTCAGCTGGTCGCTTTCAGTTGCCCAGCAGCACAGTGAGTACAGCACGAACGTTTGGCTTCTGCTCCCACAGCAGAAGAGCCAGGATTGAAAGCTTGTGCTGGACCTGTTCAGCACACAATCACCTTTACATTGGTGCATCCATCGTTGCTTTCACTGCTCCCTTTCATACAGGAAAAGCATTTGAATGGAATCAGTTCAGAGCCTGCTCTCTGCTGCGCAGCAACACTGTCAGCACAGAATGAACAGTGGCATCTGCTCCCACAGCAGAAGAACCAGCAGGGAAAGCTAGTGCTGGGCCTCTTCAGCACACAGGCTGCTTTGCAACGGTGTCACCATCATTGCAGTCTCTCCTCGGTTTCATACCTAAAACTCCATTTGAATCCAAATTCTCAGCTGGTCGCTTTCAGTTGCCCAGCAGCACAGTGAGTACAGCACGAACGTTTGGCTTCTGCTCCCACAGCAGAAGAGCCAGGATTGAAAGCTTGTGCTGGACCTGTTCAGCACACAATCACCTTTACATTGGTGCATCCATCGTTGCTTTCACTGCTCCCTTTCATACAGGAAAAGCATTTGAATGGAATCAGTTCAGAGCCTGCTCTCTGCTGGCAGCAACACTGTCAGCACAGAAAGAACAGTGGCATCTGCTCCCACAGCAGAAGAACCAGCAGGGAAAGCTAGTGCTGGGCCTCTTCAGCACACAGGCTGCTTTGCAACGGTGTCACCATCATTGCAGTCTCTCCTCGGTTTCATACCTAAAACTCCATTTGAATCCAAATTCTCAGCTGGTCGCTTTCAGCTGCCCAGCAGCACAGTGAGTACAGCACGAACGTTTGGCTTCTGCTCCCACAGCAGAAGAGCCAGGATTGAAAGCTTGTGCTGGACCTGTTCAGCACACAATCACCTTTACATTGGTGCATCCATCGTTGCTTTCACTGCTCCCTTTCATACAGGAAAAGCATTTGAATGGAATCAGTTCAGAGCCTGCTCTCTGCTGGCAGCAACACAGTCAGCACAGAAAGAACAGTGGCATCTGCTCCCACAGCAGAAGAACCAGCAGGGAAAGCTAGTGCTGGGCCTCTTCAGCACACAGGCTGCTTTGCAACGGTGTCACCATCATTGCAGTCTCTCCTCGGTTTCATACCTAAAACTCCATTTGAATCCAAATTCTCAGCTGGTCGCTTTCAGTTGCCCAGCAGCACAGTGAGTACAGCACGAACGTTTGGCTTCTGCTCCCACAGCAGAAGAGCCAGGATTGAAAGCTTGTGCTGGACCTGTTCAGCACACAATCACCTTTACATTGGTGCATCCATCGTTGCTTTCACTGCTCCCTTTCATACAGGAAAAGCATTTGAATGGAATCAGTTCAGAGCCTGCTCTCTGCTGGCAGCAACACTGTCAGCACAGAAAGAACAGTGGCATCTGCTCCCACAGCAGAAGAACCAGCAGGGAAAGCTAGTGCTGGGCCTCTTCAGCACACAGGCTGCTTTGCAACGGTGTCACCATCATTGCAGTCTCTCCTCGGTTTCATACCTAAAACTCCATTTGAATCCAAATTCTCAGCTGGTCGCTTTCAGTTGCCCAGCAGCACAGTGAGTACAGCACGAACGTTTGGCTTCTGCTCCCACAGCAGAAGAGCCAGGATTGAAAGCTTGTGCTGGACCTGTTCAGCACACAATCACCTTTACATTGGTGCATCCATCGTTGCTTTCACTGCTCCCTTTCATACAGGAAAAGCATTTGAATGGAATCAGTTCAGAGCCTGCTCTCTGCTGCGCAGCAACACTGTCAGCACAGAATGAACAGTGGCATCTGCTCCCACAGCAGAAGAACCAGCAGGGAAAGCTAGTGCTGGGCCTCTTCAGCACACAGGCTGCTTTGCAACGGTGTCACCATCATTGCAGTCTCTCCTCGGTTTCATACCTAAAACTCCATTTGAATCCAAATTCTCAGCTGGTCGCTTTCAGCTGCCCAGCAGCACAGTGAGTACAGCACGAACGTTTGGCTTCTGCTCCCACAGCAGAAGAGCCAGGATTGAAAGCTTGTGCTGGACCTGTTCAGCACACAACAGCAGATGAGCCAGGAGGGAAAGCTTGTGCTGGACCTGTTCAGCACACAATCACCTTTACATTGGTGCATCCATCGTTGCTTTCACTGCTCCCTTTCATACAGGAAAAGCATTTGAATGGAATCAGTTCAGAGCCTGCTCTCTGCTGCGCAGCAACACTGTCAGCACAGAATGAACAGTGGCATCTGCTCCCACAGCAGAAGAACCAGCAGGGAAAGCTAGTGCTGGGCCTCTTCAGCACACAGGCTGCTTTGCAACGGTGTCACCATCATTGCAGTCTCTCCTCGGTTTCATACCTAAAACTCCATTTGAATCCAAATTCTCAGCTGGTCGCTTTCAGTTGCCCAGCAGCACAGTGAGTACAGCACGAACGTTTGGCTTCTGCTCCCACAGCAGAAGAGCCAGGATTGAAAGCTTGTGCTGGACCTGTTCAGCACACAATCACCTTTACATTGGTGCATCCATCGTTGCTTTCACTGCTCCCTTTCATACAGGAAAAGCATTTGAATGGAATCAGTTCAGAGCCTGCTCTCTGCTGGCAGCAACACAGTCAGCACAGAAAGAACAGTGGCATCTGCTCCCACAGCAGAAGAACCAGCAGGGAAAGCTAGTGCTGGGCCTCTTCAGCACACAGGCTGCTTTGCAACGGTGTCACCATCATTGCAGTCTCTCCTCGGTTTCATACCTAAAACTCCATTTGAATCCAAATTCTCAGCTGGTCGCTTTCAGCTGCCCAGCAGCACAGTGAGTACAGCACGAACGTTTGGCTTCTGCTCCCACAGCAGAAGAGCCAGGATTGAAAGCTTGTGCTGGACCTGTTCAGCACACAATCACCTTTACATTGGTGCATCCATCGTTGCTTTCACTGCTCCCTTTCATACAGGAAAAGCATTTGAATGGAATCAGTTCAGAGCCTGCTCTCTGCTGCGCAGCAACACAGTCAGCACAGAAAGAACAGTGGCATCTGCTCCCACAGCAGAAGAACCAGCAGGGAAAGCTAGTGCTGGGCCTCTTCAGCACACAGGCTGCTTTGCAACGGTGTCACCATCATTGCAGTCTCTCCTCGGTTTCATACCTAAAACTCCATTTGAATCCAAATTCTCAGCTGGTCGCTTTCAGTTGCCCAGCAGCACAGTGAGTACAGCACGAACGTTTGGCTTCTGCTCCCACAGCAGAAGAGCCAGGATTGAAAGCTTGTGCTGGACCTGTTCAGCACACAATCACCTTTACATTGGTGCATCCATCGTTGCTTTCACTGCTCCCTTTCATACAGGAAAAGCATTTGAATGGAATCAGTTCAGAGCCTGCTCTCTGCTGGCAGCAACACTGTCAGCACAGAAAGAACAGTGGCATCTGCTCCCACAGCAGAAGAACCAGCAGGGAAAGCTAGTGCTGGGCCTCTTCAGCACACAGGCTGCTTTGCAACGGTGTCACCATCATTGCAGTCTCTCCTCGGTTTCATACCTAAAACTCCATTTGAATCCAAATTCTCAGCTGGTCGCTTTCAGTTGCCCAGCAGCACAGTGAGTACAGCACGAACGTTTGGCTTCTGCTCCCACAGCAGAAGAGCCAGGATTGAAAGCTTGTGCTGGACCTGTTCAGCACACAATCACCTTTACATTGGTGCATCCATCGTTGCTTTCACTGCTCCCTTTCATACAGGAAAAGCATTTGAATGGAATCAGTTCAGAGCCTGCTCTCTGCTGGCAGCAACACAGTCAGCACAGAAAGAACAGTGGCATCTGCTCCCACAGCAGAAGAACCAGCAGGGAAAGCTAGTGCTGGGCCTCTTCAGCACACAGGCTGCTTTGCAACGGTGTCACCATCATTGCAGTCTCTCCTCGGTTTCATACCTAAAACTCCATTTGAATCCAAATTCTCAGCTGGTCGCTTTCAGCTGCCCAGCAGCACAGTGAGTACAGCACGAACGTTTGGCTTCTGCTCCCACAGCAGATGAGCCAGGAGGGAAAGCTTGTGCTGGACCTGTTCAGCACACAATCACCTTTACATTGGTGCATCCATCGTTGCTTTCACTGCTCCCTTTCATACAGGAAAAGCATTTGAATGGAATCAGTTCAGAGCCTGCTCTCTGCTGCGCAGCAACACTGTCAGCACAGAATGAACAGTGGCATCTGCTCCCACAGCAGAAGAACCAGCAGGGAAAGCTAGTGCTGGGCCTCTTCAGCACACAGGCTGCTTTGCAACGGTGTCACCATCATTGCAGTCTCTCCTCGGTTTCATACCTAAAACTCCATTTGAATCCAAATTCTCAGCTGGTCGCTTTCAGTTGCCCAGCAGCACAGTGAGTACAGCACGAACGTTTGGCTTCTGCTCCCACAGCAGAAGAGCCAGGATTGAAAGCTTGTGCTGGACCTGTTCAGCACACAATCACCTTTACATTGGTGCATCCATCGTTGCTTTCACTGCTCCCTTTCATACAGGAAAAGCATTTGAATGGAATCAGTTCAGAGCCTGCTCTCTGCTGGCAGCAACACAGTCAGCACAGAAAGAACAGTGGCATCTGCTCCCACAGCAGAAGAACCAGCAGGGAAAGCTAGTGCTGGGCCTCTTCAGCACACAGGCTGCTTTGCAACGGTGTCACCATCATTGCAGTCTCTCCTCGGTTTCATACCTAAAACTCCATTTGAATCCAAATTCTCAGCTGGTCGCTTTCAGCTGCCCAGCAGCACAGTGAGTACAGCACGAACGTTTGGCTTCTGCTCCCACAGCAGAAGAGCCAGGATTGAAAGCTTGTGCTGGACCTGTTCAGCACACAATCACCTTTACATTGGTGCATCCATCGTTGCTTTCACTGCTCCCTTTCATACAGGAAAAGCATTTGAATGGAATCAGTTCAGAGCCTGCTCTCTGCTGCGCAGCAACACAGTCAGCACAGAATGAACAGTGGCATCTGCTCCCACAGCAGAAGAACCAGCAGGGAAAGCTAGTGCTGGGCCTCTTCAGCACACAGGCTGCTTTGCAACGGTGTCACCATCATTGCAGTCTCTCCTCGGTTTCATACCTAAAACTCCATTTGAATCCAAATTCTCAGCTGGTCGCTTTCAGCTGCCCAGCAGCACAGTGAGTACAGCACGAACGTTTGGCTTCTGCTCCCACAGCAGAAGAGCCAGGATTGAAAGCTTGTGCTGGACCTGTTCAGCACACAATCACCTTTACATTGGTGCATCCATCGTTGCTTTCACTGCTCCCTTTCATACAGGAAAAGCATTTGAATGGAATCAGTTCAGAGCCTGCTCTCTGCTGCGCAGCAACACTGTCAGCACAGAATGAACAGTGGCATCTGCTCCCACAGCAGAAGAACCAGCAGGGAAAGCTAGTGCTGGGCCTCTTCAGCACACAGGCTGCTTTGCAACGGTGTCACCATCATTGCAGTCTCTCCTCGGTTTCATACCTAAAACTCCATTTGAATCCAAATTCTCAGCTGGTCGCTTTCAGTTGCCCAGCAGCACAGTGAGTACAGCACGAACGTTTGGCTTCTGCTCCCACAGCAGAAGAGCCAGGATTGAAAGCTTGTGCTGGACCTGTTCAGCACACAATCACCTTTACATTGGTGCATCCATCGTTGCTTTCACTGCTCCCTTTCATACAGGAAAAGCATTTGAATGGAATCAGTTCAGAGCCTGCTCTCTGCTGGCAGCAACACAGTCAGCACAGAAAGAACAGTGGCATCTGCTCCCACAGCAGAAGAACCAGCAGGGAAAGCTAGTGCTGGGCCTCTTCAGCACACAGGCTGCTTTGCAACGGTGTCACCATCATTGCAGTCTCTCCTCGGTTTCATACCTAAAACTCCATTTGAATCCAAATTCTCAGCTGGTCGCTCTCAGTTGCCCAGCAGCACAGTGAGTACAGCACGAACGTTTGGCTTCTGCTCCCACAGCAGAAGAGCCAGGATTGAAAGCTTGTGCTGGACCTGTTCAGCACACAATCACCTTTACATTGGTGCATCCATCGTTGCTTTCACTGCTCCCTTTCATACAGGAAAAGCATTTGAATGGAATCAGTTCAGAGCCTGCTCTCTGCTGGCAGCAACACAGTCAGCACAGAAAGAACAGTGGCATCTGCTCCCACAGCAGAAGAACCAGCAGGGAAAGCTAGTGCTGGGCCTCTTCAGCACACAGGCTGCTTTGCAACGGTGTCACCATCATTGCAGTCTCTCCTCGGTTTCATACCTAAAACTCCATTTGAATCCAAATTCTCAGCTGGTCGCTTTCAGCTGCCCAGCAGCACAGTGAGTACAGCACGAACGTTTGGCTTCTGCTCCCACAGCAGAAGAGCCAGGATTGAAAGCTTGTGCTGGACCTGTTCAGCACACAATCACCTTTACATTGGTGCATCCATCGTTGCTTTCACTGCTCCCTTTCATACAGGAAAAGCATTTGAATGGAATCAGTTCAGAGCCTGCTCTCTGCTGCGCAGCAACACTGTCAGCACAGAATGAACAGTGGCATCTGCTCCCACAGCAGAAGAACCAGCAGGGAAAGCTAGTGCTGGGCCTCTTCAGCACACAGGCTGCTTTGCAACGGTGTCACCATCATTGCAGTCTCTCCTCGGTTTCATACCTAAAACTCCATTTGAATCCAAATTCTCAGCTGGTCGCTTTCAGTTGCCCAGCAGCACAGTGAGTACAGCACGAACGTTTGGCTTCTGCTCCCACAGCAGAAGAGCCAGGATTGAAAGCTTGTGCTGGACCTGTTCAGCACACAATCACCTTTACATTGGTGCATCCATCGTTGCTTTCACTGCTCCCTTTCATACAGGAAAAGCATTTGAATGGAATCAGTTCAGAGCCTGCTCTCTGCTGGCAGCAACACAGTCAGCACAGAATGAACAGTGGCATCTGCTCCCACAGCAGAAGAACCAGCAGGGAAAGCTAGTGCTGGGCCTCTTCAGCACACAGGCTGCTTTGCAACGGTGTCACCATCATTGCAGTCTCTCCTCGGTTTCATACCTAAAACTCCATTTGAATCCAAATTCTCAGCTGGTCGCTTTCAGTTGCCCAGCAGCACAGTGAGTACAGCACGAACGTTTGGCTTCTGCTCCCACAGCAGAAGAGCCAGGATTGAAAGCTTGTGCTGGACCTGTTCAGCACACAATCACCTTTACATTGGTGCATCCATCGTTGCTTTCACTGCTCCCTTTCATACAGGAAAAGCATTTGAATGGAATCAGTTCAGAGCCTGCTCTCTGCTGCGCAGCAACACAGTCAGCACAGAATGAACAGTGGCATCTGCTCCCACAGCAGAAGAACCAGCAGGGAAAGCTAGTGCTGGGCCTCTTCAGCACACAGGCTGCTTTGCAACGGTGTCACCATCATTGCAGTCTCTCCTCGGTTTCATACCTAAAACTCCATTTGAATCCAAATTCTCAGCTGGTCGCTTTCAGCTGCCCAGCAGCACAGTGAGTACAGCACGAACGTTTGGCTTCTGCTCCCACAGCAGAAGAGCCAGGATTGAAAGCTTGTGCTGGACCTGTTCAGCACACAATCACCTTTACATTGGTGCATCCATCGTTGCTTTCACTGCTCCCTTTCATACAGGAAAAGCATTTGAATGGAATCAGTTCAGAGCCTGCTCTCTGCTGGCAGCAACACAGTCAGCACAGAAAGAACAGTGGCATCTGCTCCCACAGCAGAAGAACCAGCAGGGAAAGCTAGTGCTGGGCCTCTTCAGCACACAGGCTGCTTTGCAACGGTGTCACCATCATTGCAGTCTCTCCTCGGTTTCATACCTAAAACTCCATTTGAATCCAAATTCTCAGCTGGTCTCTCTCAGCTGCAAGCAGCACAGTGAGTACAGCACGAACGTTTGGCTTCTGCTCCCACAGCAGAAGAGCCAGGAGGGAAAGCTTGTGCTGGACCTGTTCAGCACACAATCACCTTTACATTGGTGCATCCATCGTTGCTTTCACTGCTCCCTTTCATACAGGAAAAGCATTTGAATGGAATCAGTTCAGAGCCTGCTCTCTGCTGCGCAGCAACACTGTCAGCACAGAAGCTTTCACTGCTCCCTTTCATACAGGAAAAGCATTTGAATGGAATCAGTTCAGAGCCTGCTCTCTGCTGCGCAGCAACACTGTCAGCACAGAATGAACAGTGGCATCTGCTCCCACAGCAGAAGAACCAGCAGGGAAAGCTAGTGCTGGGCCTCTTCAGCACACAGGCTGCTTTGCAACGGTGTCACCATCATTGCAGTCTCTCCTCGGTTTCATACCTAAAACTCCATTTGAATCCAAATTCTCAGCTGGTCGCTTTCAGTTGCCCAGCAGCACAGTGAGTACAGCACGAACGTTTGGCTTCTGCTCCCACAGCAGAAGAGCCAGGATTGAAAGCTTGTGCTGGACCTGTTCAGCACACAATCACCTTTACATTGGTGCATCCATCGTTGCTTTCACTGCTCCCTTTCATACAGGAAAAGCATTTGAATGGAATCAGTTCAGAGCCTGCTCTCTGCTGGCAGCAACACAGTCAGCACAGAAAGAACAGTGGCATCTGCTCCCACAGCAGAAGAACCAGCAGGGAAAGCTAGTGCTGGGCCTCTTCAGCACACAGGCTGCTTTGCAACGGTGTCACCATCATTGCAGTCTCTCCTCGGTTTCATACCTAAAACTCCATTTGAATCCAAATTCTCAGCTGGTCTCTCTCAGCTGCAGGCAGCACAGTGAGTACAGCACGAACGTTTGGCTTCTGCTCCCACAGCAGAAGAGCCAGGATTGAAAGCTTGTGCTGGACCTGTTCAGCACACAATCACCTTTACATTGGTGCATCCATCGTTGCTTTCACTGCTCCCTTTCATACAGGAAAAGCATTTGAATGGAATCAGTTCAGAGCCTGCTCTCTGCTGGCAGCAACACAGTCAGCACAGAAAGAACAGTGGCATCTGCTCCCACAGCAGAAGAACCAGCAGGGAAAGCTAGTGCTGGGCCTCTTCAGCACACAGGCTGCTTTGCAACGGTGTCACCATCATTGCAGTCTCTCCTCGGTTTCATACCTAAAACTCCATTTGAATCCAAATTCTCAGCTGGTCGCTTTCAGTTGCCCAGCAGCACAGTGAGTACAGCACGAACGTTTGGCTTCTGCTCCCACAGCAGAAGAGCCAGGATTGAAAGCTTGTGCTGGACCTGTTCAGCACACAATCACCTTTACATTGGTGCATCCATCGTTGCTTTCACTGCTCCCTTTCATACAGGAAAAGCATTTGAATGGAATCAGTTCAGAGCCTGCTCTCTGCTGGCAGCAACACAGTCAGCACAGAAAGAACAGTGGCATCTGCTCCCACAGCAGAAGAACCAGCAGGGAAAGCTAGTGCTGGGCCTCTTCAGCACACAGGCTGCTTTGCAACGGTGTCACCATCATTGCAGTCTCTCCTCGGTTTCATACCTAAAACTCCATTTGAATCCAAATTCTCAGCTGGTCGCTTTCAGTTGCCCAGCAGCACAGTGAGTACAGCACGAACGTTTGGCTTCTGCTCCCACAGCAGAAGAGCCAGGATTGAAAATGAGCCAGGAGGGAAAGCTTGTGCTGGACCTGTTCAGCACACAATCACCTTTACATTGGTGCATCCATCGTTGCTTTCACTGCTCCCTTTCATACAGGAAAAGCATTTGAATGGAATCAGTTCAGAGCCTGCTCTCTGCTGCGCAGCAACACTGTCAGCACAGAATGAACAGTGGCATCTGCTCCCACAGCAGAAGAACCAGCAGGGAAAGCTAGTGCTGGGCCTCTTCAGCACACAGGCTGCTTTGCAACGGTGTCACCATCATTGCAGTCTCTCCTCGGTTTCATACCTAAAACTCCATTTGAATCCAAATTCTCAGCTGGTCGCTTTCAGTTGCCCAGCAGCACAGTGAGTACAGCACGAACGTTTGGCTTCTGCTCCCACAGCAGAAGAGCCAGGATTGAAAGCTTGTGCTGGACCTGTTCAGCACACAATCACCTTTACATTGGTGCATCCATCGTTGCTTTCACTGCTCCCTTTCATACAGGAAAAGCATTTGAATGGAATCAGTTCAGAGCCTGCTCTCTGCTGGCAGCAACACAGTCAGCACAGAAAGAACAGTGGCATCTGCTCCCACAGCAGAAGAACCAGCAGGGAAAGCTAGTGCTGGGCCTCTTCAGCACACAGGCTGCTTTGCAACGGTGTCACCATCATTGCAGTCTCTCCTCGGTTTCATACCTAAAACTCCATTTGAATCCAAATTCTCAGCTGGTCGCTTTCAGTTGCCCAGCAGCACAGTGAGTACAGCACGAACGTTTGGCTTCTGCTCCCACAGCAGAAGAGCCAGGATTGAAAGCTTGTGCTGGACCTGTTCAGCACACAATCACCTTTACATTGGTGCATCCATCGTTGCTTTCACTGCTCCCTTTCATACAGGAAAAGCATTTGAATGGAATCAGTTCAGAGCCTGCTCTCTGCTGCGCAGCAACACAGTCAGCACAGAAAGAACAGTGGCATCTGCTCCCACAGCAGAAGAACCAGCAGGGAAAGCTAGTGCTGGGCCTCTTCAGCACACAGGCTGCTTTGCAACGGTGTCACCATCATTGCAGTCTCTCCTCGGTTTCATACCTAAAACTCCATTTGAATCCAAATTCTCAGCTGGTCGCTTTCAGTTGCCCAGCAGCACAGTGAGTACAGCACGAACGTTTGGCTTCTGCTCCCACAGCAGAAGAGCCAGGATTGAAAGCTTGTGCTGGACCTGTTCAGCACACAATCACCTTTACATTGGTGCATCCATCGTTGCTTTCACTGCTCCCTTTCATACAGGAAAAGCATTTGAATGGAATCAGTTCAGAGCCTGCTCTCTGCTGGCAGCAACACAGTCAGCACAGAAAGAACAGTGGCATCTGCTCCCACAGCAGAAGAACCAGCAGGGAAAGCTAGTGCTGGGCCTCTTCAGCACACAGGCTGCTTTGCAACGGTGTCACCATCATTGCAGTCTCTCCTCGGTTTCATACCTAAAACTCCATTTGAATCCAAATTCTCAGCTGGTCGCTTTCAGTTGCCCAGCAGCACAGTGAGTACAGCACGAACGTTTGGCTTCTGCTCCCACAGCAGAAGAGCCAGGATTGAAAGCTTGTGCTGGACCTGTTCAGCACACAATCACCTTTACATTGGTGCATCCATCGTTGCTTTCACTGCTCCCTTTCATACAGGAAAAGCATTTGAATGGAATCAGTTCAGAGCCTGCTCTCTGCTGCGCAGCAACACTGTCAGCACAGAATGAACAGTGGCATCTGCTCCCACAGCAGAAGAACCAGCAGGGAAAGCTAGTGCTGGGCCTCTTCAGCACACAGGCTGCTTTGCAACGGTGTCACCATCATTGCAGTCTCTCCTCGGTTTCATACCTAAAACTCCATTTGAATCCAAATTCTCAGCTGGTCGCTTTCAGTTGCCCAGCAGCACAGTGAGTACAGCACGAACGTTTGGCTTCTGCTCCCACAGCAGAAGAGCCAGGATTGAAAGCTTGTGCTGGACCTGTTCAGCACACAATCACCTTTACATTGGTGCATCCATCGTTGCTTTCACTGCTCCCTTTCATACAGGAAAAGCATTTGAATGGAATCAGTTCAGAGCCTGCTCTCTGCTGGCAGCAACACAGTCAGCACAGAAAGAACAGTGGCATCTGCTCCCACAGCAGAAGAACCAGCAGGGAAAGCTAGTGCTGGGCCTCTTCAGCACACAGGCTGCTTTGCAACGGTGTCACCATCATTGCAGTCTCTCCTCGGTTTCATACCTAAAACTCCATTTGAATCCAAATTCTCAGCTGGTCGCTTTCAGTTGCCCAGCAGCACAGTGAGTACAGCACGAACGTTTGGCTTCTGCTCCCACAGCAGAAGAGCCAGGATTGAAAGCTTGTGCTGGACCTGTTCAGCACACAATCACCTTTACATTGGTGCATCCATCGTTGCTTTCACTGCTCCCTTTCATACAGGAAAAGCATTTGAATGGAATCAGTTCAGAGCCTGCTCTCTGCTGCGCAGCAACACTGTCAGCACAGAATGAACAGTGGCATCTGCTCCCACAGCAGAAGAACCAGCAGGGAAAGCTAGTGCTGGGCCTCTTCAGCACACAGGCTGCTTTGCAACGGTGTCACCATCATTGCAGTCTCTCCTCGGTTTCATACCTAAAACTCCATTTGAATCCAAATTCTCAGCTGGTCGCTTTCAGTTGCCCAGCAGCACAGTGAGTACAGCACGAACGTTTGGCTTCTGCTCCCACAGCAGAAGAGCCAGGATTGAAAGCTTGTGCTGGACCTGTTCAGCACACAATCACCTTTACATTGGTGCATCCATCGTTGCTTTCACTGCTCCCTTTCATACAGGAAAAGCATTTGAATGGAATCAGTTCAGAGCCTGCTCTCTGCTGGCAGCAACACAGTCAGCACAGAAAGAACAGTGGCATCTGCTCCCACAGCAGAAGAACCAGCAGGGAAAGCTAGTGCTGGGCCTCTTCAGCACACAGGCTGCTTTGCAACGGTGTCACCATCATTGCAGTCTCTCCTCGGTTTCATACCTAAAACTCCATTTGAATCCAAATTCTCAGCTGGTCGCTTTCAGTTGCCCAGCAGCACAGTGAGTACAGCACGAACGTTTGGCTTCTGCTCCCACAGCAGAAGAGCCAGGATTGAAAGCTTGTGCTGGACCTGTTCAGCACACAATCACCTTTACATTGGTGCATCCATCGTTGCTTTCACTGCTCCCTTTCATACAGGAAAAGCATTTGAATGGAATCAGTTCAGAGCCTGCTCTCTGCTGCGCAGCAACACTGTCAGCACAGAAGAACAGTGGCATCTGCTCCCACAGCAGAAGAACCAGCAGGGAAAGCTAGTGCTGGGCCTCTTCAGCACACAGGCTGCTTTGCAACGGTGTCACCATCATTGCAGTCTCTCCTCGGTTTCATACCTAAAACTCCATTTGAATCCAAATTCTCAGCTGGTCGCTTTCAGTTGCCCAGCAGCACAGTGAGTACAGCACGAACGTTTGGCTTCTGCTCCCACAGCAGAAGAGCCAGGATTGAAAGCTTGTGCTGGACCTGTTCAGCACACAATCACCTTTACATTGGTGCATCCATCGTTGCTTTCACTGCTCCCTTTCATACAGGAAAAGCATTTGAATGGAATCAGTTCAGAGCCTGCTCTCTGCTGCGCAGCAACACTGTCAGCACAGAATGAACAGTGGCATCTGCTCCCACAGCAGAAGAACCAGCAGGGAAAGCTAGTGCTGGGCCTCTTCAGCACACAGGCTGCTTTGCAACGGTGTCACCATCATTGCAGTCTCTCCTCGGTTTCATACCTAAAACTCCATTTGAATCCAAATTCTCAGCTGGTCGCTTTCAGTTGCCCAGCAGCACAGTGAGTACAGCACGAACGTTTGGCTTCTGCTCCCACAGCAGAAGAGCCAGGATTGAAAGCTTGTGCTGGACCTGTTCAGCACACAATCACCTTTACATTGGTGCATCCATCGTTGCTTTCACTGCTCCCTTTCATACAGGAAAAGCATTTGAATGGAATCAGTTCAGAGCCTGCTCTCTGCTGGCAGCAACACAGTCAGCACAGAAAGAACAGTGGCATCTGCTCCCACAGCAGAAGAACCAGCAGGGAAAGCTAGTGCTGGGCCTCTTCAGCACACAGGCTGCTTTGCAACGGTGTCACCATCATTGCAGTCTCTCCTCGGTTTCATACCTAAAACTCCATTTGAATCCAAATTCTCAGCTGGTCGCTTTCAGCTGCCCAGCAGCACAGTGAGTACAGCACGAACGTTTGGCTTCTGCTCCCACAGCAGATGAGCCAGGAGGGAAAGCTTGTGCTGGACCTGTTCAGCACACAATCACCTTTACATTGGTGCATCCATCGTTGCTTTCACTGCTCCCTTTCATACAGGAAAAGCATTTGAATGGAATCAGTTCAGAGCCTGCTCTCTGCTGCGCAGCAACACTGTCAGCACAGAATGAACAGTGGCATCTGCTCCCACAGCAGAAGAACCAGCAGGGAAAGCTAGTGCTGGGCCTCTTCAGCACACAGGCTGCTTTGCAACGGTGTCACCATCATTGCAGTCTCTCCTCGGTTTCATACCTAAAACTCCATTTGAATCCAAATTCTCAGCTGGTCGCTTTCAGTTGCCCAGCAGCACAGTGAGTACAGCACGAACGTTTGGCTTCTGCTCCCACAGCAGAAGAGCCAGGATTGAAAGCTTGTGCTGGACCTGTTCAGCACACAATCACCTTTACATTGGTGCATCCATCGTTGCTTTCACTGCTCCCTTTCATACAGGAAAAGCATTTGAATGGAATCAGTTCAGAGCCTGCTCTCTGCTGGCAGCAACACAGTCAGCACAGAAAGAACAGTGGCATCTGCTCCCACAGCAGAAGAACCAGCAGGGAAAGCTAGTGCTGGGCCTCTTCAGCACACAGGCTGCTTTGCAACGGTGTCACCATCATTGCAGTCTCTCCTCGGTTTCATACCTAAAACTCCATTTGAATCCAAATTCTCAGCTGGTCGCTTTCAGTTGCCCAGCAGCACAGTGAGTACAGCACGAACGTTTGGCTTCTGCTCCCACAGCAGAAGAGCCAGGATTGAAAGCTTGTGCTGGACCTGTTCAGCACACAATCACCTTTACATTGGTGCATCCATCGTTGCTTTCACTGCTCCCTTTCATACAGGAAAAGCATTTGAATGGAATCAGTTCAGAGCCTGCTCTCTGCTGCGCAGCAACACAGTCAGCACAGAATGAACAGTGGCATCTGCTCCCACAGCAGAAGAACCAGCAGGGAAAGCTAGTGCTGGGCCTCTTCAGCACACAGGCTGCTTTGCAACGGTGTCACCATCATTGCAGTCTCTCCTCGGTTTCATACCTAAAACTCCATTTGAATCCAAATTCTCAGCTGGTCGCTTTCAGTTGCCCAGCAGCACAGTGAGTACAGCACGAACGTTTGGCTTCTGCTCCCACAGCAGAAGAGCCAGGATTGAAAGCTTGTGCTGGACCTGTTCAGCACACAATCACCTTTACATTGGTGCATCCATCGTTGCTTTCACTGCTCCCTTTCATACAGGAAAAGCATTTGAATGGAATCAGTTCAGAGCCTGCTCTCTGCTGCGCAGCAACACTGTCAGCACAGAATGAACAGTGGCATCTGCTCCCACAGCAGAAGAACCAGCAGGGAAAGCTAGTGCTGGGCCTCTTCAGCACACAGGCTGCTTTGCAACGGTGTCACCATCATTGCAGTCTCTCCTCGGTTTCATACCTAAAACTCCATTTGAATCCAAATTCTCAGCTGGTCGCTTTCAGTTGCCCAGCAGCACAGTGAGTACAGCACGAACGTTTGGCTTCTGCTCCCACAGCAGAAGAGCCAGGATTGAAAGCTTGTGCTGGACCTGTTCAGCACACAATCACCTTTACATTGGTGCATCCATCGTTGCTTTCACTGCTCCCTTTCATACAGGAAAAGCATTTGAATGGAATCAGTTCAGAGCCTGCTCTCTGCTGGCAGCAACACAGTCAGCACAGAAAGAACAGTGGCATCTGCTCCCACAGCAGAAGAACCAGCAGGGAAAGCTAGTGCTGGGCCTCTTCAGCACACAGGCTGCTTTGCAACGGTGTCACCATCATTGCAGTCTCTCCTCGGTTTCATACCTAAAACTCCATTTGAATCCAAATTCTCAGCTGGTCGCTTTCAGCTGCCCAGCAGCACAGTGAGTACAGCCCGAACGTTTTGCGTCTGCTCCCACAGCAGAAGAGCCAGGGGGGAAAGCTTGTGCTGGACCTGTTCAGCACACAATCACCTTTACATTGGTGCATCCATCGTTGCTTTCACTGCTCCCTTTCATACAGGAAAAGCATTTGAATGGAATCAGTTCAGAGCCTGCTCTCTGCTGCGCAGCAACACTGTCAGCACAGAATGAACAGTGGCATCTGCTCCCACAGCAGAAGAACCAGCAGGGAAAGCTAGTGCTGGGCCTCTTCAGCACACAGGCTGCTTTGCAACGGTGTCACCATCATTGCAGTCTCTCCTCGGTTTCATACCTAAAACTCCATTTGAATCCAAATTCTCAGCTGGTCGCTTTCAGTTGCCCAGCAGCACAGTGAGTACAGCACGAACGTTTGGCTTCTGCTCCCACAGCAGAAGAGCCAGGATTGAAAGCTTGTGCTGGACCTGTTCAGCACACAATCACCTTTACATTGGTGCATCCATCGTTGCTTTCACTGCTCCCTTTCATACAGGAAAAGCATTTGAATGGAATCAGTTCAGAGCCTGCTCTCTGCTGCGCAGCAACACTGTCAGCACAGAATGAACAGTGGCATCTGCTCCCACAGCAGAAGAACCAGCAGGGAAAGCTAGTGCTGGGCCTCTTCAGCACACAGGCTGCTTTGCAACGGTGTCACCATCATTGCAGTCTCTCCTCGGTTTCATACCTAAAACTCCATTTGAATCCAAATTCTCAGCTGGTCGCTTTCAGTTGCCCAGCAGCACAGTGAGTACAGCACGAACGTTTGGCTTCTGCTCCCACAGCAGAAGAGCCAGGATTGAAAGCTTGTGCTGGACCTGTTCAGCACACAATCACCTTTACATTGGTGCATCCATCGTTGCTTTCACTGCTCCCTTTCATACAGGAAAAGCATTTGAATGGAATCAGTTCAGAGCCTGCTCTCTGCTGCGCAGCAACACTGTCAGCACAGAATGAACAGTGGCATCTGCTCCCACAGCAGAAGAACCAGCAGGGAAAGCTAGTGCTGGGCCTCTTCAGCACACAGGCTGCTTTGCAACGGTGTCACCATCATTGCAGTCTCTCCTCGGTTTCATACCTAAAACTCCATTTGAATCCAAATTCTCAGCTGGTCGCTTTCAGTTGCCCAGCAGCACAGTGAGTACAGCACGAACGTTTGGCTTCTGCTCCCACAGCAGAAGAGCCAGGATTGAAAGCTTGTGCTGGACCTGTTCAGCACACAATCACCTTTACATTGGTGCATCCATCGTTGCTTTCACTGCTCCCTTTCATACAGGAAAAGCATTTGAATGGAATCAGTTCAGAGCCTGCTCTCTGCTGCGCAGCAACACTGTCAGCACAGAATGAACAGTGGCATCTGCTCCCACAGCAGAAGAACCAGCAGGGAAAGCTAGTGCTGGGCCTCTTCAGCACACAGGCTGCTTTGCAACGGTGTCACCATCATTGCAGTCTCTCCTCGGTTTCATACCTAAAACTCCATTTGAATCCAAATTCTCAGCTGGTCGCTTTCAGTTGCCCAGCAGCACAGTGAGTACAGCACGAACGTTTGGCTTCTGCTCCCACAGCAGAAGAGCCAGGATTGAAAGCTTGTGCTGGACCTGTTCAGCACACAATCACCTTTACATTGGTGCATCCATCGTTGCTTTCACTGCTCCCTTTCATACAGGAAAAGCATTTGAATGGAATCAGTTCAGAGCCTGCTCTCTGCTGCGCAGCAACACTGTCAGCACAGAATGAACAGTGGCATCTGCTCCCACAGCAGAAGAACCAGCAGGGAAAGCTAGTGCTGGGCCTCTTCAGCACACAGGCTGCTTTGCAACGGTGTCACCATCATTGCAGTCTCTCCTCGGTTTCATACCTAAAACTCCATTTGAATCCAAATTCTCAGCTGGTCGCTTTCAGTTGCCCAGCAGCACAGTGAGTACAGCACGAACGTTTGGCTTCTGCTCCCACAGCAGAAGAGCCAGGATTGAAAGCTTGTGCTGGACCTGTTCAGCACACAATCACCTTTACATTGGTGCATCCATCGTTGCTTTCACTGCTCCCTTTCATACAGGAAAAGCATTTGAATGGAATCAGTTCAGAGCCTGCTCTCTGCTGGCAGCAACACAGTCAGCACAGAAAGAACAGTGGCATCTGCTCCCACAGCAGAAGAACCAGCAGGGAAAGCTAGTGCTGGGCCTCTTCAGCACACAGGCTGCTTTGCAACGGTGTCACCATCATTGCAGTCTCTCCTCGGTTTCATACCTAAAACTCCATTTGAATCCAAATTCTCAGCTGGTCTCTTTCAGCTGCAGCAGCACAGTGAGTACAGCACGAACGTTTGGCTTCTGCTCCCACAGCAGAAGAGCCAGGAGGGGAAAATCAGTTCAGAGCCTGCTCTCTGCTGCGCAGCAACACAGTCAGCACAGAATGAACAGTGGCATCTGCTCCCACAGCAGAAGAACCAGCAGGGAAAGCTAGTGCTGGGCCTCTTCAGCACACAGGCTGCTTTGCAACGGTGTCACCATCATTGCAGTCTCTCCTCGGTTTCATACCTAAAACTCCATTTGAATCCAAATTCTCAGCTGGTCGCTTTCAGTTGCCCAGCAGCACAGTGAGTACAGCACGAACGTTTGGCTTCTGCTCCCACAGCAGAAGAGCCAGGATTGAAAGCTTGTGCTGGACCTGTTCAGCACACAATCACCTTTACATTGGTGCATCCATCGTTGCTTTCACTGCTCCCTTTCATACAGGAAAAGCATTTGAATGGAATCAGTTCAGAGCCTGCTCTCTGCTGGCAGCAACACAGTCAGCACAGAAAGAACAGTGGCATCTGCTCCCACAGCAGAAGAACCAGCAGGGAAAGCTAGTGCTGGGCCTCTTCAGCACACAGGCTGCTTTGCAACGGTGTCACCATCATTGCAGTCTCTCCTCGGTTTCATACCTAAAACTCCATTTGAATCCAAATTCTCAGCTGGTCGCTTTCAGTTGCCCAGCAGCACAGTGAGTACAGCACGAACGTTTGGCTTCTGCTCCCACAGCAGAAGAGCCAGGATTGAAAGCTTGTGCTGGACCTGTTCAGCACACAATCACCTTTACATTGGTGCATCCATCGTTGCTTTCACTGCTCCCTTTCATACAGGAAAAGCATTTGAATGGAATCAGTTCAGAGCCTGCTCTCTGCTGGCAGCAACACAGTCAGCACAGAATGAACAGTGGCATCTGCTCCCACAGCAGAAGAACCAGCAGGGAAAGCTAGTGCTGGGCCTCTTCAGCACACAGGCTGCTTTGCAACGGTGTCACCATCATTGCAGTCT
This sequence comes from Pezoporus occidentalis, assembly GCF_034315485.1. Lineage (NCBI taxonomy): Eukaryota > Metazoa > Chordata > Aves > Psittaciformes > Psittacidae > Pezoporus > Pezoporus occidentalis. The sequence continues at coordinate 22,928 of NW_026913052.1, forward strand.
CTCCTCGGTTTCATACCTAAAACTCCATTTGAATCCAAATTCTCAGCTGGTCGCTTTCAGTTGCCCAGCAGCACAGTGAGTACAGCACGAACGTTTGGCTTCTGCTCCCACAGCAGAAGAGCCAGGATTGAAAGCTTGTGCTGGACCTGTTCAGCACACAATCACCTTTACATTGGTGCATCCATCGTTGCTTTCACTGCTCCCTTTCATACAGGAAAAGCATTTGAATGGAATCAGTTCAGAGCCTGCTCTCTGCTGCGCAGCAACACTGTCAGCACAGAATGAACAGTGGCATCTGCTCCCACAGCAGAAGAACCAGCAGGGAAAGCTAGTGCTGGGCCTCTTCAGCACACAGGCTGCTTTGCAACGGTGTCACCATCATTGCAGTCTCTCCTCGGTTTCATACCTAAAACTCCATTTGAATCCAAATTCTCAGCTGGTCGCTTTCAGTTGCCCAGCAGCACAGTGAGTACAGCACGAACGTTTGGCTTCTGCTCCCACAGCAGAAGAGCCAGGATTGAAAGCTTGTGCTGGACCTGTTCAGCACACAATCACCTTTACATTGGTGCATCCATCGTTGCTTTCACTGCTCCCTTTCATACAGGAAAAGCATTTGAATGGAATCAGTTCAGAGCCTGCTCTCTGCTGGCAGCAACACAGTCAGCACAGAATGAACAGTGGCATCTGCTCCCACAGCAGAAGAACCAGCAGGGAAAGCTAGTGCTGGGCCTCTTCAGCACACAGGCTGCTTTGCAACGGTGTCACCATCATTGCAGTCTCTCCTCGGTTTCATACCTAAAACTCCATTTGAATCCAAATTCTCAGCTGGTCGCTTTCAGTTGCCCAGCAGCACAGTGAGTACAGCACGAACGTTTGGCTTCTGCTCCCACAGCAGAAGAGCCAGGATTGAAAGCTTGTGCTGGACCTGTTCAGCACACAATCACCTTTACATTGGTGCATCCATCGTTGCTTTCACTGCTCCCTTTCATACAGGAAAAGCATTTGAATGGAATCAGTTCAGAGCCTGCTCTCTGCTGGCAGCAACACAGTCAGCACAGAATGAACAGTGGCATCTGCTCCCACAGCAGAAGAACCAGCAGGGAAAGCTAGTGCTGGGCCTCTTCAGCACACAGGCTGCTTTGCAACGGTGTCACCATCATTGCAGTCTCTCCTCGGTTTCATACCTAAAACTCCATTTGAATCCAAATTCTCAGCTGGTCTCTTCAGCTGCCCAGCAGCACAGTGAGTACAGCACGAACGTTTGGCTTCTGCTCCCACAGCAGAAGAGCCAGGATTGAAAGCTTGTGCTGGACCTGTTCAGCACACAATCACCTTTACATTGGTGCATCCATCGTTGCTTTCACTGCTCCCTTTCATACAGGAAAAGCATTTGAATGGAATCAGTTCAGAGCCTGCTCTCTGCTGCGCAGCAACACTGTCAGCACAGAATGAACAGTGGCATCTGCTCCCACAGCAGAAGAACCAGCAGGGAAAGCTAGTGCTGGGCCTCTTCAGCACACAGGCTGCTTTGCAACGGTGTCACCATCATTGCAGTCTCTCCTCGGTTTCATACCTAAAACTCCATTTGAATCCAAATTCTCAGCTGGTCGCTTTCAGTTGCCCAGCAGCACAGTGAGTACAGCACGAACGTTTGGCTTCTGCTCCCACAGCAGAAGAGCCAGGATTGAAAGCTTGTGCTGGACCTGTTCAGCACACAATCACCTTTACATTGGTGCATCCATCGTTGCTTTCACTGCTCCCTTTCATACAGGAAAAGCATTTGAATGGAATCAGTTCAGAGCCTGCTCTCTGCTGGCAGCAACACAGTCAGCACAGAATGAACAGTGGCATCTGCTCCCACAGCAGAAGAACCAGCAGGGAAAGCTAGTGCTGGGCCTCTTCAGCACACAGGCTGCTTTGCAACGGTGTCACCATCATTGCAGTCTCTCCTCGGTTTCATACCTAAAACTCCATTTGAATCCAAATTCTCAGCTGGTCGCTTTCAGTTGCCCAGCAGCACAGTGAGTACAGCACGAACGTTTGGCTTCTGCTCCCACAGCAGAAGAGCCAGGATTGAAAGCTTGTGCTGGACCTGTTCAGCACACAATCACCTTTACATTGGTGCATCCATCGTTGCTTTCACTGCTCCCTTTCATACAGGAAAAGCATTTGAATGGAATCAGTTCAGAGCCTGCTCTCTGCTGGCAGCAACACAGTCAGCACAGAAAGAACAGTGGCATCTGCTCCCACAGCAGAAGAACCAGCAGGGAAAGCTAGTGCTGGGCCTCTTCAGCACACAGGCTGCTTTGCAACGGTGTCACCATCATTGCAGTCTCTCCTCGGTTTCATACCTAAAACTCCATTTGAATCCAAATTCTCAGCTGGTCGCTCTCAGCTGCCCAGCAGCACAGTGAGTACAGCACGAACGTTTGGCTTCTGCTCCCACAGCAGAAGAGCCAGGATTGAAAGCTTGTGCTGGACCTGTTCAGCACACAATCACCTTTACATTGGTGCATCCATCGTTGCTTTCACTGCTCCCTTTCATACAGGAAAAGCATTTGAATGGAATCAGTTCAGAGCCTGCTCTCTGCTGCGCAGCAACACAGTCAGCACAGAATGAACAGTGGCATCTGCTCCCACAGCAGAAGAACCAGCAGGGAAAGCTAGTGCTGGGCCTCTTCAGCACACAGGCTGCTTTGCAACGGTGTCACCATCATTGCAGTCTCTCCTCGGTTTCATACCTAAAACTCCATTTGAATCCAAATTCTCAGCTGGTCGCTTTCAGTTGCCCAGCAGCACAGTGAGTACAGCACGAACGTTTGGCTTCTGCTCCCACAGCAGAAGAGCCAGGATTGAAAGCTTGTGCTGGACCTGTTCAGCACACAATCACCTTTACATTGGTGCATCCATCGTTGCTTTCACTGCTCCCTTTCATACAGGAAAAGCATTTGAATGGAATCAGTTCAGAGCCTGCTCTCTGCTGGCAGCAACACAGTCAGCACAGAAAGAACAGTGGCATCTGCTCCCACAGCAGAAGAACCAGCAGGGAAAGCTAGTGCTGGGCCTCTTCAGCACACAGGCTGCTTTGCAACGGTGTCACCATCATTGCAGTCTCTCCTCGGTTTCATACCTAAAACTCCATTTGAATCCAAATTCTCAGCTGGTCGCTTTCAGTTGCCCAGCAGCACAGTGAGTACAGCACGAACGTTTGGCTTCTGCTCCCACAGCAGAAGAGCCAGGATTGAAAGCTTGTGCTGGACCTGTTCAGCACACAATCACCTTTACATTGGTGCATCCATCGTTGCTTTCACTGCTCCCTTTCATACAGGAAAAGCATTTGAATGGAATCAGTTCAGAGCCTGCTCTCTGCTGGCAGCAACACTGTCAGCACAGAATGAACAGTGGCATCTGCTCCCACAGCAGAAGAACCAGCAGGGAAAGCTAGTGCTGGGCCTCTTCAGCACACAGGCTGCTTTGCAACGGTGTCACCATCATTGCAGTCTCTCCTCGGTTTCATACCTAAAACTCCATTTGAATCCAAATTCTCAGCTGGTCGCTTTCAGTTGCCCAGCAGCACAGTGAGTACAGCACGAACGTTTGGCTTCTGCTCCCACAGCAGAAGAGCCAGGATTGAAAGCTTGTGCTGGACCTGTTCAGCACACAATCACCTTTACATTGGTGCATCCATCGTTGCTTTCACTGCTCCCTTTCATACAGGAAAAGCATTTGAATGGAATCAGTTCAGAGCCTGCTCTCTGCTGGCAGCAACACTGTCAGCACAGAATGAACAGTGGCATCTGCTCCCACAGCAGAAGAACCAGCAGGGAAAGCTAGTGCTGGGCCTCTTCAGCACACAGGCTGCTTTGCAACGGTGTCACCATCATTGCAGTCTCTCCTCGGTTTCATACCTAAAACTCCATTTGAATCCAAATTCTCAGCTGGTCTCTCTCAGCTGCAGGCAGCACAGTGAGTACAGCACGAACGTTTGGCTTCTGCTCCCACAGCAGAAGAGCCAGGATTGAAAGCTTGTGCTGGACCTGTTCAGCACACAATCACCTTTACATTGGTGCATCCATCGTTGCTTTCACTGCTCCCTTTCATACAGGAAAAGCAATTGAATGGAATCAGTTCAGAGCCTGCTCTCTGCTGCGCAGCAACACTGTCAGCACAGAAGTGGCATCTGCTCCCACAGCAGAAGAACCAGCAGGGAAAGCTAGTGCTGGGCCTCTTCAGCACACAGGCTGCTTTGCAACGGTGTCACCATCATTGCAGTCTCTCCTCGGTTTCATACCTAAAACTCCATTTGAATCCAAATTCTCAGCTGGTCGCTTTCAGTTGCCCAGCAGCACAGTGAGTACAGCACGAACGTTTGGCTTCTGCTCCCACAGCAGAAGAGCCAGGATTGAAAGCTTGTGCTGGACCTGTTCAGCACACAATCACCTTTACATTGGTGCATCCATCGTTGCTTTCACTGCTCCCTTTCATACAGGAAAAGCATTTGAATGGAATCAGTTCAGAGCCTGCTCTCTGCTGGCAGCAACACAGTCAGCACAGAAAGAACAGTGGCATCTGCTCCCACAGCAGAAGAACCAGCAGGGAAAGCTAGTGCTGGGCCTCTTCAGCACACAGGCTGCTTTGCAACGGTGTCACCATCATTGCAGTCTCTCCTCGGTTTCATACCTAAAACTCCATTTGAATCCAAATTCTCAGCTGGTCGCTTTCAGTTGCCCAGCAGCACAGTGAGTACAGCACGAACGTTTGGCTTCTGCTCCCACAGCAGAAGAGCCAGGATTGAAAGCTTGTGCTGGACCTGTTCAGCACACAATCACCTTTACATTGGTGCATCCATCGTTGCTTTCACTGCTCCCTTTCATACAGGAAAAGCATTTGAATGGAATCAGTTCAGAGCCTGCTCTCTGCTGCGCAGCAACACTGTCAGCACAGAATGAACAGTGGCATCTGCTCCCACAGCAGAAGAACCAGCAGGGAAAGCTAGTGCTGGGCCTCTTCAGCACACAGGCTGCTTTGCAACGGTGTCACCATCATTGCAGTCTCTCCTCGGTTTCATACCTAAAACTCCATTTGAATCCAAATTCTCAGCTGGTCGCTTTCAGTTGCCCAGCAGCACAGTGAGTACAGCACGAACGTTTGGCTTCTGCTCCCACAGCAGAAGAGCCAGGATTGAAAGCTTGTGCTGGACCTGTTCAGCACACAATCACCTTTACATTGGTGCATCCATCGTTGCTTTCACTGCTCCCTTTCATACAGGAAAAGCATTTGAATGGAATCAGTTCAGAGCCTGCTCTCTGCTGCGCAGCAACACTGTCAGCACAGAATGAACAGTGGCATCTGCTCCCACAGCAGAAGAACCAGCAGGGAAAGCTAGTGCTGGGCCTCTTCAGCACACAGGCTGCTTTGCAACGGTGTCACCATCATTGCAGTCTCTCCTCGGTTTCATACCTAAAACTCCATTTGAATCCAAATTCTCAGCTGGTCGCTTTCAGTTGCCCAGCAGCACAGTGAGTACAGCACGAACGTTTGGCTTCTGCTCCCACAGCAGAAGAGCCAGGATTGAAAGCTTGTGCTGGACCTGTTCAGCACACAATCACCTTTACATTGGTGCATCCATCGTTGCTTTCACTGCTCCCTTTCATACAGGAAAAGCATTTGAATGGAATCAGTTCAGAGCCTGCTCTCTGCTGGCAGCAACACAGTCAGCACAGAAAGAACAGTGGCATCTGCTCCCACAGCAGAAGAACCAGCAGGGAAAGCTAGTGCTGGGCCTCTTCAGCACACAGGCTGCTTTGCAACGGTGTCACCATCATTGCAGTCTCTCCTCGGTTTCATACCTAAAACTCCATTTGAATCCAAATTCTCAGCTGGTCTCTCTCAGTTGCCCAGCAGCACAGTGAGTACAGCACGAACGTTTGGCTTCTGCTCCCACAGCAGAAGAGCCAGGATTGAAAGCTTGTGCTGGACCTGTTCAGCACACAATCACCTTTACATTGGTGCATCCATCGTTGCTTTCACTGCTCCCTTTCATACAGGAAAAGCATTTGAATGGAATCAGTTCAGAGCCTGCTCTCTGCTGGCAGCAACACAGTCAGCACAGAAAGAACAGTGGCATCTGCTCCCACAGCAGAAGAACCAGCAGGGAAAGCTAGTGCTGGGCCTCTTCAGCACACAGGCTGCTTTGCAACGGTGTCACCATCATTGCAGTCTCTCCTCGGTTTCATACCTAAAACTCCATTTGAATCCAAATTCTCAGCTGGTCGCTTTCAGTTGCCCAGCAGCACAGTGAGTACAGCACGAACGTTTGGCATCTGCTTCTGCTCCCACAACAGAAGTGTCAGGATTGAAAGCTGGTGCTGGACCTGTTCAGCACACAATCACCTTTACATTGGTGCATCCATCGTTGCTTTCACTGCTCCCTTTCATACAGGAAAAGCATTTGAATGGAATCAGTTCAGAGCCTGCTCTCTGCTGGCAGCAACACAGTCAGCACAGAAAGAACAGTGGCATCTGCTCCCACAGCAGAAGAACCAGCAGGGAAAGCTAGTGCTGGGCCTCTTCAGCACACAGGCTGCTTTGCAACGGTGTCACCATCATTGCAGTCTCTCCTCGGTTTCATACCTAAAACTCCATTTGAATCCAAATTCTCAGCTGGTCTCTCTCAGCTGCAGGCAGCACAGTGAGTACAGCACAAACATTTGGCTTCTGCTCCCACAGCAGAAGAGCCAGGATTGAAAGCTTGTGCTGGACCTGTTCAGCACACAATCACCTTTACATTGGTGCATCCATCGTTGCTTTCACTGCTCCCTTTCATACAGGAAAAGCAATTG
>NW_026913053.1:0-10638 GCF_034315485.1 Pezoporus occidentalis
TCCCTCCTGGCTCATCTGCTGTGGGAGCAGAAGCCAAACGTTCGTGCTGTACTCACTGTGCTGCTGGGCAGCTGAAAGCGACCAGCTGAGAATTTGGATTCAAATGGAGTTTTAGGTATGAAACCGAGGAGAGACTGCAATGATGGTGACACCGTTGCAAAGCAGCCTGTGTGCTGAAGAGGCCCAGCACTAGCTTTCCCTGCTGGTTCTTCTGCTGTGGGAGCAGATGCCACTGTTCTTTCTGTGCTGACTGTGTTGCTGCCAGCAGAGAGCAGGCTCTGAACTGATTCCATTCAAATGCTTTTCCTGTATGAAAGGGAGCAGTGAAAGCAACGATGGATGCACCAATGTAAAGGTGATTGTGTGCTGAACAGGTCCAGCACCAGCTTTCAATCCTGACACTTCTGTTGTGGGAGGAGAAGCCAAACGTTCGTGCTGTACTCACTGTGCTGCTGGGCAACTGAAAGCGACCAGCTGAGAATTTGGATTCAAATGGAGTTTTAGGTATGAAACCGAGGAGAGACTGCAATGATGGTGACACCGTTGCAAAGCAGCCTGTGTGCTGAAGAGGCCCAGCACTAGCTTTCCCTGCTGGTTCTTCTGCTGTGGGAGCAGATGCCACTGTTCATTCTGTGCTGACAGTGTTGCTGCGCAGCAGAGAGCAGGCTCTGAACTGATTCCATTCAAATGCTTTTCCTGTATGAAAGGGAGCAGTGAAAGCAACGATGGATGCACCAATGTAAAGGTGATTGTGTGCTGAACAGGTCCAGCACAAGCTTTCAATCCTGGCTCTTCTGCTGTGGGAGCAGAAGCCAAACGTTCGTGCTGTACTCACTGTGCTGCTGGGCAACTGAAAGCGACCAGCTGAGAATTTGGATTCAAATGGAGTTTTAGGTATGAAACCGAGGAGAGACTGCAATGATGGTGACACCGTTGCAAAGCAGCCTGTGTGCTGAAGAGGCCCAGCACTAGCTTTCCCTGCTGGTTCTTCTGCTGTGGGAGCAGATGCCACTGTTCATTCTGTGCTGACTGTGTTGCTGCGCAGCAGAGAGCAGGCTCTGAACTGATTCCATTCAAATGCTTTTCCTGTATGAAAGGGAGCAGTGAAAGCAACGATGGATGCACCAATGTAAAGGTGATTGTGTGCTGAACAGGTCCAGCACAAGCTTTCAATCCTGGCTCTTCTGCTGTGGGAGCAGAAGCCAAACGTTCGTGCTGTACTCACTGTGCTGCTGGGCAACTGAAAGCGACCAGCTGAGAATTTGGATTCAAATGGAGTTTTAGGTATGAAACCGAGGAGAGACTGCAATGATGGTGACACCGTTGCAAAGCAGCCTGTGTGCTGAAGAGGCCCAGCACTAGCTTTCCCTGCTGGTTCTTCTGCTGTGGGAGCAGATGCCACTGTTCATTCTGTGCTGACAGTGTTGCTGCGCAGCAGAGAGCAGGCTCTGAACTGATTCCATTCAAATGCTTTTCCTGTATGAAAGGGAGCAGTGAAAGCAACGATGGATGCACCAATGTAAAGGTGATTGTGTGCTGAACAGGTCCAGCACAAGCTTTCAATCCTGGCTCTTCTGCTGTGGGAGCAGAAGCCAAACGTTCGTGCTGTACTCACTGTGCTGCTGGGCAACTGAAAGCGACCAGCTGAGAATTTGGATTCAAATGGAGTTTTAGGTATGAAACCGAGGAGAGACTGCAATGATGGTGACACCGTTGCAAAGCAGCCTGTGTGCTGAAGAGGCCCAGCACTAGCTTTCCCTGCTGGTTCTTCTGCTGTGGGAGCAGATGCCACTGTTCTTTCTGTGCTGACTGTGTTGCTGCCAGCAGAGAGCAGGCTCTGAACTGATTCCATTCAAATGCTTTTCCTGTATGAAAGGGAGCAGTGAAAGCAACGATGGATGCACCAATGTAAAGGTGATTGTGTGCTGAACAGGTCCAGCACAAGCTTTCAATCCTGGCTCTTCTGCTGTGGGAGCAGAAGCCAAACGTTCGTGCTGTACTCACTGTGCTGCTGGGCAACTGAAAGCGACCAGCTGAGAATTTGGATTCAAATGGAGTTTTAGGTATGAAACCGAGGAGAGACTGCAATGATGGTGACACCGTTGCAAAGCAGCCTGTGTGCTGAAGAGGCCCAGCACTAGCTTTCCCTGCTGGTTCTTCTGCTGTGGGAGCAGATGCCACTGTTCATTCTGTGCTGACTGTGTTGCTGCCAGCAGAGAGCAGGCTCTGAACTGATTCCATTCAAATGCTTTTCCTGTATGAAAGGGAGCAGTGAAAGCAACGATGGATGCACCAATGTAAAGGTGATTGTGTGCTGAACAGGTCCAGCACAAGCTTTCAATCCTGGCTCTTCTGCTGTGGGAGCAGAAGCCAAACGTTCGTGCTGTACTCACTGTGCTGCTGGGCAACTGAAAGCGACCAGCTGAGAATTTGGATTCAAATGGAGTTTTAGGTATGAAACCGAGGAGAGACTGCAATGATGGTGACACCGTTGCAAAGCAGCCTGTGTGCTGAAGAGGCCCAGCACTAGCTTTCCCTGCTGGTTCTTCTGCTGTGGGAGCAGATGCCACTGTTCATTCTGTGCTGACAGTGTTGCTGCGCAGCAGAGAGCAGGCTCTGAACTGATTCCATTCAAATGCTTTTCCTGTATGAAAGGGAGCAGTGAAAGCAACGATGGATGCACCAATGTAAAGGTGATTGTGTGCTGAACAGGTCCAGCACAAGCTTTCAATCCTGGCTCTTCTGCTGTGGGAGCAGAAGCCAAACGTTCGTGCTGTACTCACTGTGCTGCTGGGCAACTGAAAGCGACCAGCTGAGAATTTGGATTCAAATGGAGTTTTAGGTATGAAACCGAGGAGAGACTGCAATGATGGTGACACCGTTGCAAAGCAGCCTGTGTGCTGAAGAGGCCCAGCACTAGCTTTCCCTGCTGGTTCTTCTGCTGTGGGAGCAGATGCCACTGTTCTTTCTGTGCTGACTGTGTTGCTGCCAGCAGAGAGCAGGCTCTGAACTGATTCCATTCAAATGCTTTTCCTGTATGAAAGGGAGCAGTGAAAGCAACGATGGATGCACCAATGTAAAGGTGATTGTGTGCTGAACAGGTCCAGCACAAGCTTTCAATCCTGGCTCTTCTGCTGTGGGAGCAGAAGCCAAACGTTCGTGCTGTACTCACTGTGCTGCTGGGCAACTGAAAGCGACCAGCTGAGAATTTGGATTCAAATGGAGTTTTAGGTATGAAACCGAGGAGAGACTGCAATGATGGTGACACCGTTGCAAAGCAGCCTGTGTGCTGAAGAGGCCCAGCACTAGCTTTCCCTGCTGGTTCTTCTGCTGTGGGAGCAGATGCCACTGTTCATTCTGTGCTGACAGTGTTGCTGCGCAGCAGAGAGCAGGCTCTGAACTGATTCCATTCAAATGCTTTTCCTGTATGAAAGGGAGCAGTGAAAGCAACGATGGATGCACCAATGTAAAGGTGATTGTGTGCTGAACAGGTCCAGCACAAGCTTTCAATCCTGGCTCTTCTGCTGTGGGAGCAGAAGCCAAACGTTCGTGCTGTACTCACTGTGCTGCTGGGCAACTGAAAGCGACCAGCTGAGAATTTGGATTCAAATGGAGTTTTAGGTATGAAACCGAGGAGAGACTGCAATGATGGTGACACCGTTGCAAAGCAGCCTGTGTGCTGAAGAGGCCCAGCACTAGCTTTCCCTGCTGGTTCTTCTGCTGTGGGAGCAGATGCCACTGTTCATTCTGTGCTGACAGTGTTGCTGCGCAGCAGAGAGCAGGCTCTGAACTGATTCCATTCAAATGCTTTTCCTGTATGAAAGGGAGCAGTGAAAGCAACGATGGATGCACCAATGTAAAGGTGATTGTGTGCTGAACAGGTCCAGCACAAGCTTTCAATCCTGGCTCTTCTGCTGTGGGAGCAGAAGCCAAACGTTCGTGCTGTACTCACTGTGCTGCTGGGCAACTGAAAGCGACCAGCTGAGAATTTGGATTCAAATGGAGTTTTAGGTATGAAACCGAGGAGAGACTGCAATGATGGTGACACCGTTGCAAAGCAGCCTGTGTGCTGAAGAGGCCCAGCACTAGCTTTCCCTGCTGGTTCTTCTGCTGTGGGAGCAGATGCCACTGTTCTTTCTGTGCTGACTGTGTTGCTGCCAGCAGAGAGCAGGCTCTGAACTGATTCCATTCAAATGCTTTTCCTGTATGAAAGGGAGCAGTGAAAGCAACGATGGATGCACCAATGTAAAGGTGATTGTGTGCTGAACAGGTCCAGCACAAGCTTTCAATCCTGGCTCTTCTGCTGTGGGAGCAGAAGCCAAACGTTCGTGCTGTACTCACTGTGCTGCTGGGCAACTGAAAGCGACCAGCTGAGAATTTGGATTCAAATGGAGTTTTAGGTATGAAACCGAGGAGAGACTGCAATGATGGTGACACCGTTGCAAAGCAGCCTGTGTGCTGAAGAGGCCCAGCACTAGCTTTCCCTGCTGGTTCTTCTGCTGTGGGAGCAGATGCCACTGTTCTTTCTGTGCTGACAGTGTTGCTGCGCAGCAGAGAGCAGGCTCTGAACTGATTCCATTCAAATGCTTTTCCTGTATGAAAGGGAGCAGTGAAAGCAACGATGGATGCACCAATGTAAAGGTGATTGTGTGCTGAACAGGTCCAGCACAAGCTTTCAATCCTGGCTCTTCTGCTGTGGGAGCAGAAGCCAAACGTTCGTGCTGTACTCACTGTGCTGCTGGGCAACTGAAAGCGACCAGCTGAGAATTTGGATTCAAATGGAGTTTTAGGTATGAAACCGAGGAGAGACTGCAATGATGGTGACACCGTTGCAAAGCAGCCTGTGTGCTGAAGAGGCCCAGCACTAGCTTTCCCTGCTGGTTCTTCTGCTGTGGGAGCAGATGCCACTGTTCTTTCTGTGCTGACTGTGTTGCTGCCAGCAGAGAGCAGGCTCTGAACTGATTCCATTCAAATGCTTTTCCTGTATGAAAGGGAGCAGTGAAAGCAACGATGGATGCACCAATGTAAAGGTGATTGTGTGCTGAACAGGTCCAGCACAAGCTTTCAATCCTGGCTCTTCTGCTGTGGGAGCAGAAGCCAAACGTTCGTGCTGTACTCACTGTGCTGCTGGGCAACTGAAAGCGACCAGCTGAGAATTTGGATTCAAATGGAGTTTTAGGTATGAAACCGAGGAGAGACTGCAATGATGGTGACACCGTTGCAAAGCAGCCTGTGTGCTGAAGAGGCCCAGCACTAGCTTTCCCTGCTGGTTCTTCTGCTGTGGGAGCAGATGCCACTGTTCATTCTGTGCTGACTGTGTTGCTGCGCAGCAGAGAGCAGGCTCTGAACTGATTCCATTCAAATGCTTTTCCTGTATGAAAGGGAGCAGTGAAAGCAACGATGGATGCACCAATGTAAAGGTGATTGTGTGCTGAACAGGTCCAGCACAAGCTTTCAATCCTGGCTCTTCTGCTGTGGGAGCAGAAGCCAAACGTTCGTGCTGTACTCACTGTGCTGCTGGGCAACTGAAAGCGACCAGCTGAGAATTTGGATTCAAATGGAGTTTTAGGTATGAAACCGAGGAGAGACTGCAATGATGGTGACACCGTTGCAAAGCAGCCTGTGTGCTGAAGAGGCCCAGCACTAGCTTTCCCTGCTGGTTCTTCTGCTGTGGGAGCAGATGCCACTGTTCATTCTGTGCTGACTGTGTTGCTGCGCAGCAGAGAGCAGGCTCTGAACTGATTCCATTCAAATGCTTTTCCTGTATGAAAGGGAGCAGTGAAAGCAACGATGGATGCACCAATGTAAAGGTGATTGTGTGCTGAACAGGTCCAGCACAAGCTTTCAATCCTGGCTCTTCTGCTGTGGGAGCAGAAGCCAAACGTTCGTGCTGTACTCACTGTGCTGCTGGGCAACTGAAAGCGACCAGCTGAGAATTTGGATTCAAATGGAGTTTTAGGTATGAAACCGAGGAGAGACTGCAATGATGGTGACACCGTTGCAAAGCAGCCTGTGTGCTGAAGAGGCCCAGCACTAGCTTTCCCTGCTGGTTCTTCTGCTGTGGGAGCAGATGCCACTGTTCTTTCTGTGCTGACTGTGTTGCTGCCAGCAGAGAGCAGGCTCTGAACTGATTCCATTCAAATGCTTTTCCTGTATGAAAGGGAGCAGTGAAAGCAACGATGGATGCACCAATGTAAAGGTGATTGTGTGCTGAACAGGTCCAGCACAAGCTTTCAATCCTGGCTCTTCTGCTGTGGGAGCAGAAGCCAAACGTTCGTGCTGTACTCACTGTGCTGCTGGGCAACTGAAAGCGACCAGCTGAGAATTTGGATTCAAATGGAGTTTTAGGTATGAAACCGAGGAGAGACTGCAATGATGGTGACACCGTTGCAAAGCAGCCTGTGTGCTGAAGAGGCCCAGCACTAGCTTTCCCTGCTGGTTCTTCTGCTGTGGGAGCAGATGCCACTGTTCATTCTGTGCTGACTGTGTTGCTGCGCAGCAGAGAGCAGGCTCTGAACTGATTCCATTCAAATGCTTTTCCTGTATGAAAGGGAGCAGTGAAAGCAACGATGGATGCACCAATGTAAAGGTGATTGTGTGCTGAACAGGTCCAGCACAAGCTTTCAATCCTGGCTCTTCTGCTGTGGGAGCAGAAGCCAAACGTTCGTGCTGTACTCACTGTGCTGCTGGGCAACTGAAAGCGACCAGCTGAGAATTTGGATTCAAATGGAGTTTTAGGTATGAAACCGAGGAGAGACTGCAATGATGGTGACACCGTTGCAAAGCAGCCTGTGTGCTGAAGAGGCCCAGCACTAGCTTTCCCTGCTGGTTCTTCTGCTGTGGGAGCAGATGCCACTGTTCATTCTGTGCTGACAGTGTTGCTGCGCAGCAGAGAGCAGGCTCTGAACTGATTCCATTCAAATGCTTTTCCTGTATGAAAGGGAGCAGTGAAAGCAACGATGGATGCACCAATGTAAAGGTGATTGTGTGCTGAACAGGTCCAGCACAAGCTTTCAATCCTGGCTCTTCTGCTGTGGGAGCAGAAGCCAAACGTTCGTGCTGTACTCACTGTGCTGCTGGGCAACTGAAAGCGACCAGCTGAGAATTTGGATTCAAATGGAGTTTTAGGTATGAAACCGAGGAGAGACTGCAATGATGGTGACACCGTTGCAAAGCAGCCTGTGTGCTGAAGAGGCCCAGCACTAGCTTTCCCTGCTGGTTCTTCTGCTGTGGGAGCAGATGCCACTGTTCTTTCTGTGCTGACTGTGTTGCTGCGCAGCAGAGAGCAGGCTCTGAACTGATTCCATTCAAATGCTTTTCCTGTATGAAAGGGAGCAGTGAAAGCAACGATGGATGCACCAATGTAAAGGTGATTGTGTGCTGAACAGGTCCAGCACAAGCTTTCAATCCTGGCTCTTCTGCTGTGGGAGCAGAAGCCAAACGTTCGTGCTGTACTCACTGTGCTGCTGGGCAACTGAAAGCGACCAGCTGAGAATTTGGATTCAAATGGAGTTTTAGGTATGAAACCGAGGAGAGACTGCAATGATGGTGACACCGTTGCAAAGCAGCCTGTGTGCTGAAGAGGCCCAGCACTAGCTTTCCCTGCTGGTTCTTCTGCTGTGGGAGCAGATGCCACTGTTCTTTCTGTGCTGACTGTGTTGCTGCCAGCAGAGAGCAGGCTCTGAACTGATTCCATTCAAATGCTTTTCCTGTATGAAAGGGAGCAGTGAAAGCAACGATGGATGCACCAATGTAAAGGTGATTGTGTGCTGAACAGGTCCAGCACAAGCTTTCAATCCTGGCTCTTCTGCTGTGGGAGCAGAAGCCAAACGTTCGTGCTGTACTCACTGTGCTGCTGGGCAACTGAAAGCGACCAGCTGAGAATTTGGATTCAAATGGAGTTTTAGGTATGAAACCGAGGAGAGACTGCAATGATGGTGACACCGTTGCAAAGCAGCCTGTGTGCTGAAGAGGCCCAGCACTAGCTTTCCCTGCTGTCCCTCCTGGCTCATCTGCTGTGGGAGCAGAAGCCAAACGTTCGTGCTGTACTCACTGTGCTGCTGGGCAGCTGAAAGCGACCAGCTGAGAATTTGGATTCAAATGGAGTTTTAGGTATGAAACCGAGGAGAGACTGCAATGATGGTGACACCGTTGCAAAGCAGCCTGTGTGCTGAAGAGGCCCAGCACTAGCTTTCCCTGCTGGTTCTTCTGCTGTGGGAGCAGATGCCACTGTTCTTTCTGTGCTGACTGTGTTGCTGCCAGCAGAGAGCAGGCTCTGAACTGATTCCATTCAAATGCTTTTCCTGTATGAAGGGAGCAGTGAAAGCAACGATGGATGCACCAATGTAAAGGTGATTGTGTGCTGAACAGGTCCAGCACAAGCTTTCAATCCTGGCTCTTCTGCTGTGGGAGCAGAAGCCAAACGTTCGTGCTGTACTCACTGTGCTGCTGGGCAACTGAAAGCGACCAGCTGAGAATTTGGATTCAAATGGAGTTTTAGGTATGAAACCGAGGAGAGACTGCAATGATGGTGACACCGTTGCAAAGCAGCCTGTGTGCTGAAGAGGCCCAGCACTAGCTTTCCCTGCTGGTTCTTCTGCTGTGGGAGCAGATGCCACTGTTCATTCTGTGCTGACAGTGTTGCTGCGCAGCAGAGAGCAGGCTCTGAACTGATTCCATTCAAATGCTTTTCCTGTATGAAAGGGAGCAGTGAAAGCAACGATGGATGCACCAATGTAAAGGTGATTGTGTGCTGAACAGGTCCAGCACAAGCTTTCAATCCTGGCTCTTCTGCTGTGGGAGCAGATGCCACGTTCGTGCTGTACTCACTGTGCTGCTGGGCAACTGAAAGCGACCAGCTGAGAATTTGGATTCAAATGGAGTTTTAGGTATGAAACCGAGGAGAGACTGCAATGATGGTGACACCGTTGCAAAGCAGCCTGTGTGCTGAAGAGGCCCAGCACTAGCTTTCCCTGCTGGTTCTTCTGCTGTGGGAGCAGATGCCACTGTTCATTCTGTGCTGACTGTGTTGCTGCGCAGCAGAGAGCAGGCTCTGAACTGATTCCATTCAAATGCTTTTCCTGTATGAAAGGGAGCAGTGAAAGCAACGATGGATGCACCAATGTAAAGGTGATTGTGTGCTGAACAGGTCCAGCACAAGCTTTCAATCCTGGCTCTTCTGCTGTGGGAGCAGAAGCCAAACGTTCGTGCTGTACTCACTGTGCTGCTGGGCAACTGAAAGCGACCAGCTGAGAATTTGGATTCAAATGGAGTTTTAGGTATGAAACCGAGGAGAGACTGCAATGATGGTGACACCGTTGCAAAGCAGCCTGTGTGCTGAAGAGGCCCAGCACTAGCTTTCCCTGCTGGTTCTTCTGCTGTGGGAGCAGATGCCACTGTTCTTTCTGTGCTGACTGTGTTGCTGCCAGCAGAGAGCAGGCTCTGAACTGATTCCATTCAAATGCTTTTCCTGTATGAAAGGGAGCAGTGAAAGCAACGATGGATGCACCAATGTAAAGGTGATTGTGTGCTGAACAGGTCCAGCACAAGCTTTCAATCCTGGCTCTTCTGCTGTGGGAGCAGAAGCCAAACGTTCGTGCTGTACTCACTGTGCTGCTGGGCAACTGAAAGCGACCAGCTGAGAATTTGGATTCAAATGGAGTTTTAGGTATGAAACCGAGGAGAGACTGCAATGATGGTGACACCGTTGCAAAGCAGCCTGTGTGCTGAAGAGGCCCAGCACTAGCTTTCCCTGCTGGTTCTTCTGCTGTGGGAGCAGATGCCACTGTTCATTCTGTGCTGACTGTGTTGCTGCGCAGCAGAGAGCAGGCTCTGAACTGATTCCATTCAAATGCTTTTCCTGTATGAAAGGGAGCAGTGAAAGCAACGATGGATGCACCAATGTAAAGGTGATTGTGTGCTGAACAGGTCCAGCACAAGCTTTCCCTCCTGGCTCATCTGCTGTGGGAGCAGAAGCCAAACGTTCGTGCTGTACTCACTGTGCTGCTGGGCAGCTGAAAGCGACCAGCTGAGAATTTGGATTCAAATGGAGTTTTAGGTATGAAACCGAGGAGAGACTGCAATGATGGTGACACCGTTGCAAAGCAGCCTGTGTGCTGAAGAGGCCCAGCACTAGCTTTCCCTGCTGGTTCTTCTGCTGTGGGAGCAGATGCCACTGTTCTTTCTGTGCTGACTGTGTTGCTGCCAGCAGAGAGCAGGCTCTGAACTGATTCCATTCAAATGCTTTTCCTGTATGAAAGGGAGCAGTGAAAGCAACGATGGATGCACCAATGTAAAGGTGATTGTGTGCTGAACAGGGCCAGCACACAAGCTTTCAATCCTGGCTCTTCTGCTGTGGGAGCAGAAGCCAAACGTTCGTGCTGTACTCACTGTGCTGCTGGGCAACTGAAAGCGACCAGCTGAGAATTTGGATTCAAATGGAGTTTTAGGTATGAAACCGAGGAGAGACTGCAATGATGGTGACACCGTTGCAAAGCAGCCTGTGTGCTGAAGAGGCCCAGCACTAGCTTTCCCTGCTGGTTCTTCTGCTGTGGGAGCAGATGCCACCGTTCATTCTGTGCTGACAGTGTTGCTGCGCAGCAGAGAGCAGGCTCTGAACTGATTCCATTCAATTGCTTT
>NW_026913054.1:0-14927 GCF_034315485.1 Pezoporus occidentalis
TCTCCCTCACAGAGCCGGTGCTGAGCCCCGACCCCCCCCTACCCCTGGAGAGGCCACGGGGGGGCGCCCCCCCATCAGGTACAGGGACCCCCCCTATATGGAGACCCCCCCCATGTCCCCACATGTGGGTCTGGGACCCCCCCCAATATGGGGACACCCCAGTGCCCCCCCCCTTGCCCTTTGCCCCCCCCCCCCCCCCCCCCCCCCCCAGCCTTGGACCTACCCCAGAAGGTGTCGCAGCTCGAGGCCAGGCTAAAGCAGCTCCACAGCGACCTCCAGAAGGTACCATTTTGGGGGGGGTTGGGGTGATTTGGGGCTGTTTTGGGTTCTCACTGGGTGCCACCCATAGGAGAAACAGGACAAGGTGGTTTGGGGTGGTTTGGAGGTGTTTTGAGGGTGCTTTTGGGTGTTTTGGGGTGTTTTTGTTCTGTTTTGGGGCTCCTACCCTGTATCTCATACGAGAAGCAGGATAAGGTGGTTTTGGGGTGGTTTTGTCCTGTTTTTGGTTTTTTTTGGGGGCTCTGACCCTGTATCCCAGAGGAGAAGCAGAACAAGGTGGTTTTGGGTTGGTTTTGTCCTGTTTTGGGGGTGTTTTTATGCTGTTTTTGGATGGTTTTATCCTGTTTTTGTCCTGTTTTGGGGGTGTTTTGGGTCTCTGAGCCTGTATCATATAAGAGAAAGAGGACAAGATGATTTTTGGGTGCTTTTAACCTGTTTTGGGGGTTGGTTTGTGTCTTTTGGCCTAGTTTTGGCCTGTTTTGGGGCTGTTTTGGGGCTCTGACCCTGCATCCCAGAGGAGAAGGAGGACAAGCTGGTTTTGGGGTGGTTTTGGGCTATTTTTATCATGTTTTTTGCCTCTGACCCTGTATCCCATAGCAGAAGCAGGACAAGGTGGTTTTGGGCTGGATTTGGGGGTGGTTTTGGCCTGTTTTGGGGCTGTTTTGGAGCTGTGACCCTTTATGAAAGAGAAGAAGTAGGACAAGGTGGTTTTGGGGTAATTTTCACCTGTTTTTGGGGTGTTTTGGGGCTGTTTTGGGGCTATGACCCCGTATCCTATAGGAGAAGCAGGACAAGGGGGTTTTGGGCATGTTGTGTGGCTGGTTTTGGGTCTTTTGGTCTGTTTTGGGACTCTGACCCTATATCCCACAGGAGAAGCAGGACAAGGTGGTTTTGGGGTGGTTTTGGGGTTGTTTGGGGGGTGGTTTTGGATGTTTTGGTGTTCTTTTCTCCTGTTTTGGGTCTGTTTTGGGGCTCTGATGCTGTATCCCATAGGAGAAGTAGGACAAGGTAGTTTTGGGCTGGTTTTTGGGGTGTCTTGGGGCTGTTTTTGTTCTGTTTTGGGGCTCTGACCCTGTATCCCCTAGGAGAAGCAGGACAGGGTGGTTTTGGGGTCGTTCTGGGGTGTTTTTGGGGTGTTGTTGTCCTATTTTTGGGTTGTTTTGGGGCTGGTTTTGGTCTCTGACCTGTGTCCCATAGGAGAAGCAAGACACGGTGATTTTGGGGTGGTTTTGGCCTGTTTTGGGGGTTGTTTGGGGTGTTTTGGCCTGTCTTTGGCCTGGTTTTGTCTTGTTTTGTGGCTGTTTTGGGGCTCTGACCCTGTGTCCCATAGGAGAAGCAGGATAAGGTGGTTTTGGGGTGGTTTCTGGGGTGTTTTTGTCCTGTTTTGGGTCTGTGTTGAGGCTCTGACCCTGTATCCCACAGGAGAAGCAGGTCAAGATGGTTTTGGAGTGGTTTTGGGTGTTCTTTTGTCCTGTTTTGGGGCTCTGATGCTGTATCCCATAGGAGAAGCAGGACAAGGTGGTTTTGGGGTGGTTTTGAGTTGTTTTGGGTGTTTTGAGTTGGTTTTTCATTGTTTTTGGCCTGTTTTGGGTCTGTTTTGGGGCCTGACCCTGTATCCCATAGGAGAAGCAGGGCAAGGTGGTTTTGTGCTGTTTTTTGAGGTGTTTTGGGTTGGTTTTGTTCTGAGTCTGTTTCAGGGCTCGGACCCTGTATCTCACAGGAGAAGCAGGAGAAGGTGATTTTGGGGTGGTTTTGGCCTGTTTTGGACCTGTTTTTGGTCTGTTTTGGGGCTCTGACCCTGTATCCCATAGCAGAAGCAGGACAAGGTGGTTCGGGGCTGGGTTTTAGGGTGGTTTTGATTGTTTTTGGCCTGTTTTAGGCCTGTTTTGGGGCTCTGACCCTGTATCCCGCAAGAGAAGGTGATTTTTGTGTGGCTTTAGGGTGGTTTGGGGGTCGTTTTGAATGGTTTTGGGGTTTTTTGGTCCTGTTTTAGGGCTGTTTTGAGGTTCTAACAATGTGTCCTGTAGGAGAAGCAGGAAAATGTGACAGGGTAGTTTTGGGGGTCTTTTGGCCTTTTTTTGTCCTCTTTTGGGGCTCTGACCCTGTATCCTATAGGAGAAGGGGGACAAGATGATTTTGGGGTGGTTTTGGCCTGTTTTGGAGTTTGCTTTGTGTGTTTTGGGCTGGTTTTCGCCTGTTTTTGGCCTTTTTAGGGGCTGTTTTGGGTCTGTTTGGGGGCTCTGACCCTGTATCTCATAGGAGAAGCAGGACAAAGTAGTTTTGGGCTGTGTTTTGGGTTGGTTTTGGCCTGTTTTGTGTGTGTTTTGGGGCTCTGACCCTGTATCTCACAGGAGAAGCAGCAGAAGATGATTTTGGGCTGTGTTTTGGGGTGTTTTGGGTTTGTTTTGGCCTGTTTTGGGTCTTTTTTGGAGCTCTGACCCTGTATCCCATAGGAGAAGCAGGAGAAGGTGGTTTTGGGGTGTTTTGGGGTGTTTTGGGTTGGTTTTGGCCTTTTTGGGGTCTGTTTTGGGGCTTTGACCCTGTATCCTGCAGGAGAAGGGTATTTTGGTGTGGTTTTAGGGTGGTTTAGGGGTAGTTTTGAATGTTTGTTTTTTTTTTTGTCCTGTTTTAGGGCTGTTTTGGGGTTCTGACCCTGTGTCCCATAGGTGAAGCAGGAAAATGTGATCTTAGGGTAGTTTTTGGGGTGTTTTGGGTTGTTTTTGGCCTGTTTTGGGTCTGTTTCAGGGCTCTGACCCTGTATCTCATAGGAGAAGTAGAAGAAGGTGATTTTGGGGTGGTTTTGGGGTTTGCATTGTGTGTTTTGGCCTGGTTTTCTCCAGTTTTTGGCCTTTTGGGGGGCTGTTTTGGGTCTGTTTTGGGGCTCTGAACCTGTATCCCAAAGGAGAAGCAGGACAAGGTGGTTTTGGGGTGGTTTTGTCCTGTTTTTGGGTCTGTTCTGGGGCTCTGACTCTGTATCCTATAGCAGAAGCAGGACAAGGTGATTTTGGGCTGGGTTTTGGGGTGTTTTGGGTTGTTTTTGGCCTTTTTTGGGTCTTTTGGGGGGCTCTGAGCCTGTATCCCATAGGAGAAGCAGGACAAGGTGGTTTGGGCTGGCTTTTGGTGTGGTTTGTTTTTTTTTTTTTTTGTTTTGGGGCTATTTTGGGGCTCTGACGCTTTATACCACAGGAGAAGCAGGAGAAGGTGATTTTGGGGTGGTTTTCGGGTGGTTTCGGGGTGGTTTTGAATGGTTTGGTTTTTTTTTTTTTGTCCTGTTTTAGGGTGGTTTTGGGGTTCTGACCCTGTGTCCCACAGGAGAAGCAAGAAAATGTGACCTTAGTGTTAGCGTGGGAACAAACACATAACCACCAGAATGGTTATATGAGGTGATTTATTGCAGCGCTGGGAAACCAGGGGTACACACCCAAATCTGGTTCCAACCTCGTCGCATCGCGTTCGCAATTTATACACGTTTAACACGGATTACAACATTAGCTAATGCATATGCATTAAGGATTGCCACATCAGGAATGTTACCACATCAGCCTCTTCTACGCTTGCGCAGCCCCCTCTGGTGGTCGCCTGGTGGTCGTTCCGATGAAGGAAGGAGTCTTCCTCAGATGAAGTAAGAAGTCTTCCTCAGGTTGTCCTCTTTACCTTTTCCTTACTTGAATATATCCCAACCCTTGTGTGGACGCTAGCATTTTCTTATCAGCTTCTGCTATGCTCTTCTGGCTACCTTATGCATAGGTTCTACTTGGGTATAGTCTCCAGTACATGCGTTTCTAATGCACCCATACACATAGGTTTTCGCTACTAAGACTATCATTGCAACACTGGTTACAGAACAGCCGTGACACAAAATTGCAAAGTTACAACATTTTCTAATATACAAAACCCCAATATACAAAACCCCACTATAAAACCCCACTATTGATTTATAAATTTCTCACACATAATCATTTCTACTATTTTATATAACTGTTTTATCATAAAGGCTTTGCCCTTTTCCAACATTTCCCCCCATTGAAAATACTTCACTTAAGTAAGTAGTTTCATTCTCTTAGGTAGCTGTTTCCTGATAATTAGGAGGATGTGTCAGATATTTTGAGTGGTCTCTGGTCACTGCTCCTGTAATTCGATGAGTCCATGCACTGTTTCGGGCTATTTCTTTTCGGATGCAAAGATGCATTAGATAGATCATCAGAAACACAATCAGCATCATGATTACATTCTGCACGAGGGAACGGACCCACCCCCTGAAGTGAAGGCCCAAATCATCAAAAAGCGCCCCGATCCAATTTTGTTCAATATATTCTTTTTCCTTTTCTGCTTCTTGTTCAATTTTGGTCAATTGAGAAATATTGTATTCTACGTCTGCAGTTACATTAGGAATATGAATACAACAATGGTCTATTCTGTCTTTTAAATATTCACGAACACCATGTTCTTTAATCAGTAACATGTCCAATGCCATTCTGTTCTGCAAGGTCATTTTAGTTGCTGCTTGCAGTTGCAAATTTATATCTCTGAATCCCTTCCTTGTTATTCTGGCTAATCTTTCTGTTTGACCAATCGGATCATAAATCATTTCCCTGTTTCGGTAGGTTGCTACCTGGGCAAATAGGGATTCTAGGGCCCATCCTACTTTGGTACCTGTGGAGGGTTCCTGCCAAGTATCTTCATCGTCTACACTCCTTTTTGTTCAGATTTGTAAAGTTTCCAATTTGCCAAGTTTCCAATTTGCCTCTGAACGGTGACTTCTTCCATATTGGACAGAGTGTGGGTAACCCTAAAGTGATTTCTCTAACTGGACCTTCCATTGATAGGTGAGTAGTCCAGGTTCCATCGCTAGTTGCCCATACCAAATGTCCCATACTGTGTACTGTCGAATACCTACAGTTTACTAGATATGGAGTTCTAATAGGGGCCTTGATTATTTCTCCTCCAACTTTCAGTCCTCGGCATGCACATCCTGCCATCAAAGCAGTTCTAACAGGGGGCATTGTAATTGTTTCAGGATCGGTATCACAATCCAGAACCTTAGTACAATTCCACCAGGGGACACTCTCAGTCCTGTTTCGACTGGCTCTATATGAGCTCATGTCCTCTGTTAGGCTTTGTTTTCTGGTCCATCTTAAACACCAAGGTGTCTCTCCTCCATATTGAAATTTTTGCAGGATACCTACTGACCAAAATTGTATCCCAAGTTTCCTGTGAGTTATTTTTCTCTTGGCACTCCCATGTCTTTTCTCTTATTTGTTGAATTATTTTAATTTCTTTATCATAAATGCATTTTCCAATTCCTTCTTCATAGGTAGTGAATTGGGTGTTTAATTTCTCTTTGCACAATGATTCTGTTATAGAGGCACCTAGAACTCCTTCCTTTTGATATTCTGTCACTGTCACATTCTTTATTGTTTCTTTTTCCTGACAGGCCACTGTTTTATTGGTTTCTGGAAGTGGAAATGTTATTATTTCCCATTCAATTGGTTCTCCTGCTGCTTTGGGTATCGGCAAACATGCTGTTATTCTGCTCATGTTTTTCATTTTTGAGAAATCCTCAGTCAGACCTATCATTAAATTTTCCTCAGGATTTCGACGGTATGATTGGATTATCTGTGCTGAATTCACTGATCTTTTAGTCCTTTTTCCCATAACTTCAATTTTGCCGTGGCCAATTGCAGATTCAGTCCTATAGGACGATTTACCTTTTCCCAAACTACCTTTATTAGTGTTGGTCTTATCGGAATGGTTTCTGTGAACTTGCAGGTCAGAATGGCATCTTGTTTTAAGTTTTGTCAAAACATTTTTCTGAGGAATTCCTAGGATAGGAATAGATACCAGCTGTGTTAGTGACCAGATGACAATCAAAGTTTTGTAACAGAACCCAGACATCTTATTTACATTTCAGCTTTAGTCTCGTAGGGCCTAGTATCTGTGTTTCCCAAACCTTTGGAACTTTCTTTACTCGTGTATAATGTATCCAAGAATCCACCCTTCTACCTTTACTGCTGTAAACGTAGTTAGCAGTACTTGGTACGGTCCGTCCCACCGTTCTTTTAATGGTTCTTCGTTCCAGTTCCGGACGTATGCTTGGTCTCCTGGTTGGATGTCATGTGCTGGATTTTCCAGGGACAGTGGCCTATTCCACACCAGAGTGCTCCGCAGTTGAGTTAAGGTTCTACCGAGAGACAGCACGTAATTATAAACATCCTGATTCCCTTTAATAGGGGTATTAGGGTTGGGTTCCGGCGCTTCATACGGCTTTCCATAGAGGATCTCATAGAGGCTTACTGACATTTTGCTTCTGGGTTTTACTCTGATTCTTAGCAGAGCTATAGGTAATGCTGTGGCCATTTTATTTTAGCCTCCTGACATATTTTACTGATCTGTCTCTTTATTGTCTGATTCATCTTTTCTACCTGTCCACTAGATTGGGGCCTCCAAGGAGTGTGTAAGTTCCATGATATTTCTAATAGTTTACTAACTTCTTGTACTGTGGTTGCAATAAAATGTGGACCCCTATCTGATGATATCCCTAAAGGGACTCCAAATCGTGGAATGATTTCTTTAAGCCACCACTTCACCACTTCTTTTGCTTGATAGGTGCGACGGGGAAAGGCCTCCGGCCATCCAGAAAAAGTGTCAACCCCTACTAACAGATATTTGTATCCTTGTACCTTCGGTAGTTCCGCAAAATCAACCTGCCAATAATCTCCTGGTTCCATTCCTACTCTAATTCTTCCCATTTCAACTTGTCTTTTTACGACTGGATTGTTTTTCAAACAAATTTCACATTTCGATCCCACTGCTTTTGCCATAGTTAACATCTGTGTGGAAATTATTCCTCGTTTTAAATAAGTTACCAATGCTTCTGCACCTCAATGACATTTCTGATGTTCAGTTTGTAGAATTTTCTGCATTATTGTCGGTGACACTATTACTTGTCCTGTTGTTGTTACATACCACCCTTCAGAGTTCTTTTGGGCTTTTAAGAGTCCTGCTAACTTTTCATCTTCTTTTGAATAGTTTGGACTTTATGGAAGATAGGTGTGGAGCGGGCTTACCTTCAGAGGTATCAAAGCCATCATGTTCCATACCCTCCAGGCTATTTGTCGGGCCGTCCGATCTGCCAATGTATTTCCTTCAGATATCTTTGAAGTTCCTCCTTGATGCGCCTTGCAATGCATGATGGCTACCTGTTTAGGTCTTTGCACAGCAATTATTAATTTTAAAATTTCCTTTTGATACTTTATGTTAGTCCCATGTGAGGATAAAAGTCCCCGTTCTTTCCATAATGCTCCATGAATGTGTACCACACCAAATGCATATTTTGAGTCTGTCCATACATTTACCTTTTTGCCATTGCTCAGTTCCAACGCTCTCGTGAGAGCTATTAATTCTGCCCATTGGGCCGATGTTCCAGGAGGCAGTGCTTTGGCTTCGACTACCTCTTGTTGCGTTGTCACAGCATACCCTGCGTATCGTGTCCCGTTCTCCACAAAACTGCTTCCATCTGTGAAGAGTTCCCAGTCTGGTCGTTCAAGAGGTACATCCTTTAAGTCCGTTCTGGTTGCATATGTATGTTCGATGACTTCTATGCAGTCATGTTCAAGAGTTCCTTCTTCTAGGTCAGTTCCTAGAAAAGCTGCTGGGTTTAGCAGATTAGTAGTTCTCAAGTTTATATCATCCTGTTCCATTAGGATTGCCTGATATTTCATCATCCGGCTAGGGGACAACCAATGCCCCCCTTTTTGTTCTAGAACAGTGGTTACCATATGTGGCACAAACACATCGATATGTTTTCCCAAAGTTAATTTCCTAGCTTCTTGGATCAAAATGACAGCTGCTGCTACTGCCCTCAAGCATGAGGGCCATCCTGTACTCACCGGATCCAGTTGTTTTGAGAAATATCCCACCGGTCTTTTCCAGCTTCCGAGTTTCTGAGTTAATACTCCCATTGCCAACCTCTGTCTTTCGTGGACAAACAATTGAAAACCTTGGACGGGGACAAGGCAGAGGATTTTATAATCCAAGGATGGGAATGAGCACAGAAAGAATAGGATATAATCAATGTGCACTTTGCAAGCAGGAAGGACATTGGAAAAATGAATGTCCATCCGGGGGGGCAGTTCATGTCTCCAAGAAATCTCTTTGCAGGATCCAACATAGCTAAAACAATGGTGTTGGGGGAATTTGATAATCAGAGCTGACTAGGCCGAGTAGAAAATAAGGAGCCCCTTGTAAAAATCCAATTAGGAGAGTAAGAAGTAAAATTTTTAATAGACACAGGGGCCACTTATTCAGTTTTAAATGATTTACACGGAAGAATAGGAAAGAAAACAATGACAATTGTGGGAGCCACAGGGAAAGAACCCCTGCAACCCCTAGACTTACGATTTAGAGGAAAAGAATTGACACATGAATTTTTATATGTGCCTGAATGTCCCATTCCTCTATTGGGACGGGACTTATTAAGTAAATTGGATGCTACAATTGCTTTTGAAAACAGCAAATTGATAATGCAAATCCCTGAATCCAAACCAGGACAGATTCTAGTTCTCAAAGACAAACCTATTCCACAAATTCCAAAAGAAGTGGAACAGGCTGTAATACCGACAGTCTGGGAAACCGAAATCCTGGGAAAATCAAAAGCAGCTCAGCCGATTGTAGTAGGATTAAAAGACGGAGCTAAACCAGTAAGGATTAAACAACTGCTTGAAGAAAGATATGGAATTATAAAAACAACTGAGAAATTTTTAAAATACCAAATTTTAGAAGAATGTGAATCAGAATATAACACGCCAATTTTCCCAGTAAAGAAACCAAACTGTGAGTATAGGTAAGTACAAGACTTGAGGGCAATAAATGAAATAACAAAAGACATCCACCCGGTGGTGGCAAACCCTTACACATTGCTAACATCTGTGAAGGAAAAATATAAATGGTTTACAGTAACTGATTTAAAGGATGTCTTCTTCTGCATTCCTCTTGATAAAATAGCAGGAAACTGTTTGCATTTGAATGGGAAAATCCACAGAATGGACGGAAAACACAATTGCCATGGACCAGACTTCCACAAGGATTCAAGAACAGTCCGACCCTATTTGGAAACCAATTGGCCAAGGAATTGGAAGCATGGACCACCCAAGGAGAAATACAGGTACCAAGATCACAATACCTTTTGTTACAATATGTAGATGACATTTTTATTGCAATAGAACAAAGGTCCCTGTGCATAAAGGTGACAACTGAAATTCTGAATCAGCTAGGCTTGAATGGTTATAAAGTCTCAAAAGGCACAAATTACATGCATGACTGTGCTGTATCTGGGATGTGAGATTTCACAAGGGCAGCGAAAACTGGGAATAAATCGCATAGAGGCAATCTGTGCCATCCCAGAACCACGAAACTTGCATGAACTAAGAATATTTTTGGGCATGACAGGGTGGTGCAGATTATGGATAATGGACTATGGACTTATTGCCAAACCCCTGTATGAAGCCCAAAAATCACATGCCTTTGTTTGGGACAAACCACAGAAAGTGGCCTTCAAAAATCTGAAGGAGGCGTTAACAAAATCACCGGCACTGGGACTCCCAGATTTGACAAAAGGTTTTCAATTGTTTGTCCACGAAAGACAGAGGTTGGCAATGGGAGTATTAACTCAGAAACTCGGAAGCTGGAAAAGACCGGTGGGATATTTCTCAAAACAACTGGATCCGGTGAGTACAGGATGGCCCTCATGCTTGAGGGCAGTAGCAGCAGCTGTCATTTTGATCCAAGAAGCTAGGAAATTAACTTTGGGAAAACATATCGATGTGTTTGTGCCACATATGGTAACCACTGTTCTAGAACAAAAAGGGGGGCATTGGTTGTCCCCTAGCCGGATGATGAAATATCAGGCAATCCTAATGGAACAGGATGATATAAACTTGAGAACTACTAATCTGCTAAACCCAGCAGCTTTTCTAGGAACTGACCTAGAAGAAGGAACTCTTGAACATGACTGCATAGAAGTCATCGAACATACATATGCAACCAGAACGGACTTAAAGGATGTACCTCTTGAACGACCAGACTGGGAACTCTTCACAGATGGAAGCAGTTTTGTGGAGAACGGGACACGATACGCAGGGTATGCTGTGACAACGCAACAAGAGGTAGTCGAAGCCAAAGCACTGCCTCCTGGAACATCGGCCCAATGGGCAGAATTAATAGCTCTCACGAGAGCGTTGGAACTGAGCAATGGCAAAAAGGTAAATGTATGGACAGACTCAAAATATGCATTTGGTGTGGTACACATTCATGGAGCATTATGGAAAGAACGGGGACTTTTATCCTCACATGGGACTAACATAAAGTATCAAAAGGAAATTTTAAAATTAATAATTGCTGTGCAAAGACCTAAACAGGTAGCCATCATGCATTGCAAGGCGCATCAAGGAGGAACTTCAAAGATATCTGAAGGAAATACATTGGCAGATCGGACGGCCCGACAAATAGCCTGGAGGGTATGGAACATGATGGCTTTGATACCTCTGAAGGTAAGCCCGCTCCACACCTATCTTCCATAAAGTCCAAACTATTCAAAAGAAGATGAAAAGTTAGCAGGACTCTTAAAAGCCCAAAAGAACTCTGAAGGGTGGTATGTAACAACAACAGGACAAGTAATAGTGTCACCGACAATAATGCAGAAAATTCTACAAACTGAACATCAGAAATGTCATTGAGGTGCAGAAGCATTGGTAACTTATTTAAAACGAGGAATAATTTCCACACAGATGTTAACTATGGCAAAAGCAGTGGGATCGAAATGTGAAATTTGTTTGAAAAACAATCCAGTCGTAAAAAGACAAGTTGAAATGGGAAGAATTAGAGTAGGAATGGAACCAGGAGATTATTGGCAGGTTGATTTTGCGGAACTACCGAAGGTACAAGGATACAAATATCTGTTAGTAGGGGTTGACACTTTTTCTGGATGGCCGGAGGCCTTTCCCCGTCGCACCTATCAAGCAAAAGAAGTGGTGAAGTGGTGGCTTAAAGAAATCATTCCACGATTTGGAGTCCCTTTAGGGATATCATCAGATAGGGGTCCACATTTTATTGCAACCACAGTACAAGAAGTTAGTAAACTATTAGAAATATCATGGAACTTACACACTCCTTGGAGGCCCCAATCTAGTGGACAGGTAGAAAAGATGAATCAGACAATAAAGAGACAGATCAGTAAAATATGTCAGGAGGCTAAAATAAAATGGCCACAGCATTACCTATAGCTCTGCTAAGAATCAGAGTAAAACCCAGAAGCAAAATGTCAGTAAGCCTCTATGAGATCCTCTATGGAAAGCCGTATGAAGCGCCGGAACCCAACCCTAATACCCCTATTAAAGGGAATCAGGATGTTTATAATTACGTGCTGTCTCTCGGTAGAACCTTAACTCAACTGCGGAGCACTCTGGTGTGGAATAGGCCACTGTCCCTGGAAAATCCAGCACATGACATCCAACCAGGAGACCAAGCATACGTCCGGAACTGGAACGAAGAACCATTAAAAGAACGGTGGGACGGACCGTACCAAGTACTGCTAACTACGTTTACAGCAGTAAAGGTAGAAGGGTGGATTCTTGGATACATTATACACGAGTAAAGAAAGTTCCAAAGGTTTGGGAAACACAGATACTAGGCCCTACGAGACTAAAGCTGAAATGTAAATAAGATGTCTGGGTTCTGTTACAAAACTTTGATTGTCATCTGGTCACTAACACAGCTGGTATCTATTCCTATCCTAGGAATTCCTCAGAAAAATGTTTTGACAAAACTTAAAACAAGATGCCATTCTGACCTGCAAGTTCACAGAAACCATTCCGATAAGACCAACACTAATAAAGGTAGTTTGGGAAAAGGTAAATCGTCCTATAGGACTGAATCTGCAATTGGCCACGGCAAAATTGAAGTTATGGGAAAAAGGACTAAAAGATCAGTGAATTCAGCACAGATAATCCAATCATACCGTCGAAATCCTGAGGAAAATTTAATGATAGGTCTGACTGAGGATTTCTCAAAAATGAAAAACATGAGCAGAATAACAGCATGTTTGCCGATACCCAAAGCAGCAGGAGAACCAATTGAATGGGAAATAATAACATTTCCACTTCCAGAAACCAATAAAACAGTGGCCTGTCAGGAAAAAGAAACAATAAAGAATGTGACAGTGACAGAATATCAAAAGGAAGGAGTTCTAGGTGCCTCTATAACAGAATCATTGTGCAAAGAGAAATTAAACACCCAATTCACTACCTATGAAGAAGGAATTGGAAAATGCATTTATGATAAAGAAATTAAAATAATTCAACAAATAAGAGAAAAGACATGGGAGTGCCAAGAGAAAAATAACTCACAGGAAACTTGGGATACAATTTGGTCAGTAGGTATCCTGCAAAAATTTCAATATGGAGGAGAGACACCTTGGTGTTTAAGATGGACCAGAAAACAAAGCCTAACAGAGGACATGAGCTCATATAGAGCCAGTCGAAACAGGACTGAGAGTGTCCCCTGGTGGAATTGTACTAAGGTTCTGGATTGTGATACCGATCCTGAAACAATTACAATGCCCCCTGTTAGAACTGCTTTGATGGCAGGATGTGCATGCCGAGGACTGAAAGTTGGAGGAGAAATAATCAAGGCCCCTATTAGAACTCCATATCTAGTAAACTGTAGGTATTCGACAGTACACAGTATGGGACATTTGGTATGGGCAACTAGCGATGGAACCTGGACTACTCACCTATCAATGGAAGGTCCAGTTAGAGAAATCACTTTAGGGTTACCCACACTCTGTCCAATATGGAAGAAGTCACCGTTCAGAGGCAAATTGGAAACTTTACAAATCTGAACAAAAAGGAGTGTAGACGATGAAGATACTTGGCAGGAACCCTCCACAGGTACCAAAGTAGGATGGGCCCTAGAATCCCTATTTGCCCAGGTAGCAACCTACCGAAACAGGGAAATGATTTATGATCCGATTGGTCAAACAGAAAGATTAGCCAGAATAACAAGGAAGGGATTCAGAGATATAAATTTGCAACTGCAAGCAGCAACTAAAATGACCTTGCAGAACAGAATGGCATTGGACATGTTACTGATTAAAGAACATGGTGTTCGTGAATATTTAAAAGACAGAATAGACCATTGTTGTATTCATATTCCTAATGTAACTGCAGACGTAGAATACAATATTTCTCAATTGACCAAAATTGAACAAGAAGCAGAAAAGGAAAAAGAATATATTGAACAAAATTGGATCGGGGCGCTTTTTGATGATTTGGGCCTTCACTTCAGGGGGTGGGTCCGTTCCCTCGTGCAGAATGTAATCATGATGCTGATTGTGTTTCTGATGATCTATCTAATGCATCTTTGCATCCGAAAAGAAATAGCCCGAAACAGTGCATGGACTCATCGAATTACAGGAGCAGTGACCAGAGACCACTCAAAATATCTGACACATCCTCCTAATTATCAGGAAACAGCTACCTAAGAGAATGAAACTACTTACTTAAGTGAAGTATTTTCAATGGGGGGAAATGTTGGAAAAGGGCAAAGCCTTTATGATAAAACAGTTATATAAAATAGTAGAAATGATTATGTGTGAGAAATTTATAAATCAATAGTGGGGTTTTATAGTGGGGTTTTGTATATTGGGGTTTTGTATATTAGAAAATGTTGTAACTTTGCAATTTTGTGTCACGGCTGTTCTGTAACCAGTGTTGCAATGATAGTCTTAGTAGCGAAAACCTATGTGTATGGGTGCATTAGAAACGCATGTACTGGAGACTATACCCAAGTAGAACCTATGCATAAGGTAGCCAGAAGAGCATAGCAGAAGCTGATAAGAAAATGCTAGCGTCCACACAAGGGTTGGGATATATTCAAGTAAGGAAAAGGTAAAGAGGACAACCTGAGGAAGACTTCTTACTTCATCTGAGGAAGACTCCTTTTCATCGGAACGACCACCAGGCGACCACCAGAGGGGGCTGCGCAAGCGTAGAAGAGGCTGATGTGGTAACATTCCTGATGTGGCAATCCTTAATGCATATGCATTAGCTAATGTTGTAATCCGTGTTAAACGTGTATAAATTGCGAACGCGATGCGACGAGGTTGGAACCAGATTTGGGTGTGTACCCCTGGTTTCCCAGCGCTGCAATAAATCACCTCATATAACCATTCTGGTGGTTATGTGTTTGTTCCCACGCTAACACTAAGGTCACATTTTCTTGCTTCTCCTGTGGGACACAGGGTCAGAACCCCAAAACCACCCTAAAACAGGACAAAAAAAAAAAACCAAACCATTCAAAACCACCCCTAAACCACCCTAAAACCACCCCAAAATCACCTTCTCCTGCTTCTCCTGTGGGATAAAGCGTCAGAGCCCCAAAATAGCCCCAAAACAAAAAAAAAAAAAAACAAACCACACCAAAAGCCAGCCCAAACCACCTTGTCCTGCTTCTCCTATGGGATACAGGCTCAGAGCCCCCCAAAAGACCCAAAAAAGGCCAAAAACAACCCAAAACACCCCAAAACCCAGCCCAAAATCACCTTGTCCTGCTTCTGCTATAGGATACAGAGTCAGAGCCCCAGAACAGACCCA
>NW_026913055.1:0-11677 GCF_034315485.1 Pezoporus occidentalis
TAATGACTCACAGAGGTTCTCAACCCCAACCCTAACCCTAACCCTAACCCTAACCCTAACCCATTTCTCCCCTGTAACTGTAACAAAGTGAGTGCAACACTATATATATAGATATATAGGAAAACACAGTAAATGTAACAAAGTGAGCAAAATAAAGCATGTTCAAGAGCATTCTAATGACCCACAGAGGTACTCAACCCTAACCCTAACCCTAACCCTAACCCTAACACTAACCCTAACCCATTTCTCCCCTGTAACTGTAACAAAGTGAGTGTAATACTATATGTATATATATATACAGGAAAACAGAGGAAACGTAACAAAGTGAGCAAAATAAAACATGTTCAAGAGCATTCTAATGACCCACAGAGGTTCTCAACCCTAACCCTAACCCTAACCCTAACCCTAACCCTAACCGTAAACCTAACCCTAACCCATTTCTCCCCTCTAACTCTAACAAAGCGAGTGTAATACTATATATCTAGATATATAGGAAAACACAGTAAACGTAACAAAGTGAGCAAAATAAAGTATGTTCAAGAGCATTCTAATGACCCACAGAGGTTCTCAACCCCAACCCTAACCCTAACCCTAACCCTAACCCTAACCCATTTCTCCCCTGTAACTGTAACAAAGTGAGTGCAACACTATATATATAGATATATAGGAAAACACAGTAAATGTAACAAAGTGAGCAAAATAAAGCATGTTCAAGAGCATTCTAATGACCCACAGAGGTACTCAACCCTAACCCTAACCCTAACCCTAACCCTAACACTAACCCTAACCCATTTCTCCCCTGTAACTGTAACAAAGTGAGTGTAATACTATATGTATATATATATACAGGAAAACAGAGGAAACGTAACAAAGTGAGCAAAATAAAACATGTTCAAGAGCATTCTAATGACCCACAGAGGTTCTCAACCCTAACCCTAACCCTAACCCTAACCCTAACCCTAACCGTAAACCTAACCCTACCCCATTTCTCCCCTGTAACTGTAACAAAGTGAGTGTAATACTATATATATATATATATAGGAAAACACAGTAAACGTAACAAAGTGAGCAAAATAAAGCATGTTCAAGAGCATTCTAATGACCCACAGAGGTTCTCAACCCTAACCCTAACCCTAACCCTAACCCTAACCCTAACCCTAACCCATTTCTCCCCTGTAACTGTAACAAAGTGAGTGTAATACTATATATATAGATATATAGGAAAACACAGTAAACGTAACAAAGTGAGCAAAATAAAGTATGTTCAAGAGCATTCTAATGACCCACAGAGGTTCTCAACCCCAACCCTAACCCTAACCCTAACCCTAACCCTAACCCATTTCTCCCCTGTAACTGTAACAAAGTGAGTGCAACACTATATATATAGATATATAGGAAAACACAGTAAACGTAACAAAGTGAGCAAAATAAAGTATGTTCAAGAGCATTCTAATGACTCACAGAGGTTCTCAACCCAACCCTAACCCTAACCCTAACCCTAACCCTAACCCATTTCTCCCCTGTAACTGTAACAAAGTGAGTGCAACACTATATATATATATATATAGGAAAACACAGTAAATGTAACAAAGTGAGCAAAATAAAGCATGTTCAAGAGCATTCTAATGACCCACAGAGGTACTAACCCTAACCCTAACCCTAACCCTAACCCTAACGTAAACCTAACCCTAACCCATTTCTCCCCTGTAACTGTAACAAAGTGAGTGTAATACTATATATATATATATACAGGAAAACACAGGAAACGTAACAAAGTGAGCAAAATAAAACATGTTCAAGAGCATTCTAATGACCCACAGAGGTTCTCAACCCTAACCCTAACCCTAACCCTAACCCTAACGTAAACCTAACCCTAACCCATTTCTCACCTGTAACCGTAACAAAGTGAGTGTAATACTATATATATAGATATATAGGAAAACACAGTAAACGTAACAAAGTGAGCAAAATAAAGCATGTTCAAGAGCATTCTAATGACCCACAGAGGTTCTCAACCCTAACCCTAACCCTAACCCTAACCCTAACCCTAACCCATTTCTCCCCTGTAACTGTAACAAAGTGAGTGCAACACTATATATATAGATATATAGGAAAACACAGTAAATGTAACAAAGTGAGCAAAATAAAGCATGTTCAAGAGCATTCTAATGACCCACAGAGGTACTATATAACCCTAACACTAACCCTAACCCATATGTAATACTATATGTATATATATATACAGGAAAACAGAGGAAACGTAACAAAGTGAGCAAAATAAAACATGTTCAAGAGCATTCTAATGACCCACAGAGGTTCTCAACCCTAACCCTAACCCTAACCCTAACCCTAACCGTAAACCTAACCCTACCCCATTTCTCCCCTCTAACTGTAACAAAGCGAGTGTAATACTATATATCTAGATATATAGGAAAACACAGTAAACGTAACAAAGTGAGCAAAATAAAGTATGTTCAAGAGCATTCTAATGACCCACAGAGGTTCTCAACCCCAACCCTAACCCTAACCCTAACCCTAACCCATTTCTCCCCTGTAACTGTAACAAAGTGAGTGCAACACTATATATATAGATATATAGGAAAACACAGTAAACGTAACAAAGTGAGCAAAATAAAGTATGTTCAAGAGCATTCTAATGACTCACAGAGGTTCTCAACCCCAACCCTAACCCTAACCCTAACCCTAACCCTAACCCATTTCTCCCCTGTAACTGTAACAAAGTGAGTGCAACACTATATATATAGATATATAGGAAAACACAGTAAATGTAACAAAGTGAGCAAAATAAAGCATGTTCAAGAGCATTCTAATGACCCACAGAGGTACTCAACCCTAACCCTAACCCTAACCCTAACCCTAACACTAACCCTAACCCATTTCTCCCCTGTAACTGTAACAAAGTGAGTGTAATACTATATGTATATATATATACAGGAAAACAGAGGAAACGTAACAAAGTGAGCAAAATAAAACATGTTCAAGAGCATTCTAATGACCCACAGAGGTTCTCAACCCTAACCCTAACCCTAACCCTAACCCTAACCCTAACCGTAAACCTAACCCTAACCCATTTCTCCCCTCTAACTGTAACAAAGCGAGTGTAATACTATATATCTAGATATATAGGAAAACACAGTAAACGTAACAAAGTGAGCAAAATAAAGTATGTTCAAGAGCATTCTAATGACCCACAGAGGTTCTCAACCCCAACCCTAACCCTAACCCTAACCCTAACCCTAACCCATTTCTCCCCTGTAACTGTAACAAAGTGAGTGCAACACTATATATATAGATATATAGGAAAACACAGTAAATGTAACAAAGTGAGCAAAATAAAGCATGTTCAAGAGCATTCTAATGACCCACAGAGGTACTCAACCCTAACCCTAACCCTAACCCTAACCCTAACACTAACCCTAACCCATTTCTCCCCTGTAACTGTAACAAAGTGAGTGTAATACTATATGTATATATATATACAGGAAAACAGAGGAAACGTAACAAAGTGAGCAAAATAAAACATGTTCAAGAGCATTCTAATGACCCACAGAGGTTCTCAACCCTAACCCTAACCCTAACCCTAACCCTAACCCTAACCCTAACCGTAAACCTAACCCTACCCCATTTCGCCCCTCTAACTGTAACAAAGCGAGTGTAATACTATATATCTAGATATATAGGAAAACACAGTAAACGTAACAAAGTGAGCAAAATAAAGTATGTTCAAGAGCATTCTAATGACCCACAGAGGTTCTCAACCCCAACCCTAACCCTAACCCTAACCCTAACCCATTTCTCCCCTGTAACTGTAACAAAGTGAGTGCAACACTATATATATAGATATATAGGAAAACACAGTAAACGTAACAAAGTGAGCAAAATAAAGTATGTTCAAGAGCATTCTAATGACTCACAGAGGTTCTCAACCCCAACCCTAACCCTAACCCTAACCCTAACCCTAACCCATTTCTCCCCTGTAACTGTAACAAAGTGAGTGCAACACTATATATATAGATATATAGGAAAACACAGTAAATGTAACAAAGTGAGCAAAATAAAGCATGTTCAAGAGCATTCTAATGACCCACAGAGGTACTCAACCCTAACCCTAACCCTAACCCTAACCCTAACACTAACCCTAACCCATTTCTCCCCTGTAACTGTAACAAAGTGAGTGTAATACTATATGTATATATATATACAGGAAAACAGAGGAAACGTAACAAAGTGAGCAAAATAAAACATGTTCAAGAGCATTCTAATGACCCACAGAGGTTCTCAACCCTAACCCTAACCCTAACCCTAACCCTAACCCTAACCGTAAACCTAACCCTAACCCATTTCTCCCCTCTAACTCTAACAAAGCGAGTGTAATACTATATATCTAGATATATAGGAAAACACAGTAAACGTAACAAAGTGAGCAAAATAAAGTATGTTCAAGAGCATTCTAATGACCCACAGAGGTTCTCAACCCCAACCCTAACCCTAACCCTAACCCTAACCCTAACCCATTTCTCCCCTGTAACTGTAACAAAGTGAGTGCAACACTATATATATAGATATATAGGAAAACACAGTAAATGTAACAAAGTGAGCAAAATAAAGCATGTTCAAGAGCATTCTAATGACCCACAGAGGTACTCAACCCTAACCCTAACCCTAACCCTAACCCTAACCCTAACCCTAACCCATTTCTCCCCTGTAACTGTAACAAAGTGAGTGTAATACTATATATATATATATACAGGAAAACAGAGGAAACGTAACAAAGTGAGCAAAATAAAACATGTTCAAGAGCATTCTAATGACCCACAGAGGTTCTCAACCCTAACCCTAACCCTAACCCTAACCCTAACCCTAACCCTAACCCTAACCCTAACCCATTTCTCCCCTGTAACTGTAACAAAGTGAGTGTAATACTATATATATATATATATAGGAAAACACAGTAAACGTAACAAAGTGAGCAAAATAAAACATGTTCAAGAGCACTCTAATGACCCACAGAGGTTCTCTAACCCTAACCCAACCCTAACCCTAACCCTAACCCTAACCCTAACCCTAACCCATTTCTCCCCTGTAACTGTAACAAAGTGAGTGTAATACTATATATATATATATATAGGAAAACACAGTAAACGTAACAAAGTGAGCAAAATAAAGCATGTTCAAGAGCATTCTAATGACCCACAGAGGTTCTCAACCCTAACCCTAACCCTAACCCTAACCCTAACCCTAACCCTAACCCATTTCTCCCCTGTAACTGTAACAAAGTGAGTGTAATACTATATATATATATATATAGGAAAACACAGTAAACGTAACAAAGTGAGCAAAATAAAGCATGTTCAAGAGCATTCTAATGACCCACAGAGGTTCTCAACCCTAACCCTAACCCTAACCCTAACCCTAACCCTAACCCTAACCCTAACCCTAACCCATTTCTCCCCTGTAACTGTAACAAAGTGAGTGTAACACTATATATATAGATATATAGGAAAACACAGTAAATGTAACAAAGTGAGCAAAATAAAGCATGTTCAAGAGCATTCTAATGACCCACAGAGGTACTCAACCCTAACCCTAACCCTAACCCTAACCCTAACCCTAACCCTAACCCATTTCTCCCCTGTAACTGTAACAAAGTGAGTGTAATACTATATATATATATATATAGGAAAACACAGTAAATGTAACAAAGTGAGCAAAATAAAGCATGTTCAAGAGCATTCTAATGACCCACAGAGGTTCTCAACCCTAACCCTAACCCTAACCCTAACCCTAACCCTAACCCTAACCCATTTCTCCCCTAACAAAGTGAGTGTAACTATATGTATATATATATGTAACAAAGCAAGAGTGTAATACTATATAATACTATATATATATAGGAAAACACAGTAAACGTAACAAAGTGAGCAAAATAAAGTATGTTCAAGAGCATTCTAATGACCCACAGAGGTTCTCAACCCCAACCCTAACCCTAACCCTAACCCTAACCCATTTCTCCCCTGTAACTGTAACAAAGTGAGTGCAACACTATATATATAGATATATAGGAAAACACAGTAAACGTAACAAAGTGAGCAAAATAAAGTATGTTCAAGAGCATTCTAATGACTCACAGAGGTTCTCAACCCCAACCCTAACCCTAACCCTAACCCTAACCCTAACCCATTTCTCCCCTGTAACTGTAACAAAGTGAGTGCAACACTATATATATAGATATATAGGAAAACACAGTAAATGTAACAAAGTGAGCAAAATAAAGCATGTTCAAGAGCATTCTAATGACCCACAGAGGTACTCAACCCTAACCCTAACCCTAACCCT
This sequence comes from Pezoporus occidentalis, assembly GCF_034315485.1. Classification (NCBI taxonomy): domain Eukaryota; kingdom Metazoa; phylum Chordata; class Aves; order Psittaciformes; family Psittacidae; genus Pezoporus; species Pezoporus occidentalis. The sequence goes on from NW_026913055.1 coordinate 6,358, forward strand.
AACCCTAACACTAACCCTAACCCATTTCTCCCCTGTAACTGTAACAAAGTGAGTGTAATACTATATGTATATATATATACAGGAAAACAGAGGAAACGTAACAAAGTGAGCAAAATAAAACATGTTCAAGAGCATTCTAATGACCCACAGAGGTTCTCAACCCTAACCCTAACCCTAACCCTAACCCTAACCCTAACCGTAAACCTAACCCTAACCCATTTCTCCCCTCTAACTGTAACAAAGCGAGTGTAATACTATATATCTAGATATATAGGAAAACACAGTAAACGTAACAAAGTGAGCAAAATAAAGTATGTTCAAGAGCATTCTAATGACCCACAGAGGTTCTCAACCCCAACCCTAACCCTAACCCTAACCCTAACCCATTTCTCCCCTGTAACTGTAACAAAGTGAGTGCAACACTATATATATAGATATATAGGAAAACACAGTAAACGTAACAAAGTGAGCAAAATAAAGTATGTTCAAGAGCATTCTAATGACTCACAGAGGTTCTCAACCCCAACCCTAACCCTAACCCTAACCCTAACCCTAACCCATTTCTCCCCTGTAACTGTAACAAAGTGAGTGCAACACTATATATATAGATATATAGGAAAACACAGTAAATGTAACAAAGTGAACTAACCCTAACCCTAACCCTAACCCTAACCCATTTCTCCCCTGTAACTGTAACAAAGTGAGTGCAACACTATATATATAGATATATAGGAAAACACAGTAAATGTAAAAAAGTGAGCAAAATAAAGCATGTTCAAGAGCATTCTAATGACCCACAGAGGTACTCAACCCTAACCCTAACCCTAACCCTAACCCTAACCCTAACCCTAACCGTAAACCTAACCCTACCCCATTTCTCCCCTCTAACTGTAACAAAGCGAGTGTAATACTATATATCTAGATATATAGGAAAACACAGTAAACGTAACAAAGTGAGCAAAATAAAGTATGTTCAAGAGCATTCTAATGACCCACAGAGGTTCTCAACCCCAACCCTAACCCTAACCCTAACCCTAACCCATTTCTCCCCTGTAACTGTAACAAAGTGAGTGCAACACTATATATATAGATATATAGGAAAACACAGTAAACGTAACAAAGTGAGCAAAATAAAGTATGTTCAAGAGCATTCTAATGACTCACAGAGGTTCTCAACCCCAACCCTAACCCTAACCCTAACCCTAACCCTAACCCATTTCTCCCCTGTAACTGTAACAAAGTGAGTGCAACACTATATATATAGATATATAGGAAAACACAGTAAATGTAACAAAGTGAGCAAAATAAAGCATGTTCAAGAGCATTCTAATGACCCACAGAGGTACTCAACCCTAACCCTAACCCTAACCCTAACCCTAACACTAACCCTAACCCATTTCTCCCCTGTAACTGTAACAAAGTGAGTGTAATACTATATGTATATATATATACAGGAAAACAGAGGAAACGTAACAAAGTGAGCAAAATAAAACATGTTCAAGAGCATTCTAATGACCCACAGAGGTTCAACCCTAACCCTAACCCTAACCCTAACCCTAACCCTAACCCTAACCGTAAACCTAACCCTACCCCATTTCTCCCCTCTAACTGTAACAAAGCGAGTGTAATACTATATATCTAGATATATAGGAAAACACAGTAAACGTAACAAAGTGAGCAAAATAAAGTATGTTCAAGAGCATTCTAATGACCCACAGAGGTTCTCAACCACAACCCTAACCCTAACCCTAACCCTCACCCTAAACCCATTTCTCCCCTGTAACTGTAACAAAGTGAGTGCAACACTATATATATAGATATATAGGAAAACACAGTAAATGTAACAAAGTGAGCAAAATAAAGCATGTTCAAGAGCATTCTAATGACCCACAGAGGTACTCAACCCTAACCCTAACCCTAACCCTAACCCTAACACTAACCCTAACCCATTTCTCCCCTGTAACTGTAACAAAGTGAGTGTAATACTATATATATATATATATACAGGAAAACAGAGGAAACGTAACAAAGTGAGCAAAATAAAACATGTTCAAGAGCATTCTAATGACCCACAGAGGTTCTCAACCCTAACCCTAACCCTAACCCTAACCCTAACCCTAACCGTAAACCTAACCCTACCCCATTTCTCCCCTCTAACTGTAACAAAGCGAGTGTAATACTATATATCTATATATATAGGAAAACACAGTAAACGTAACAAAGTGAGCAAAATAAAGTATGTTCAAGAGCATTCTAATGACCCACAGAGGTTCTCAACCCTAACCCTAACCCTAACCCTAACCCTAACCCTAACCCATTTCTCCCCTGTAACTGTAACAAAGTGAGTGCAACACTATATATATAGATATATAGGAAAACACAGTAAATGTAACAAAGTGAGCAAAATAAAGTATGTTCAAGAGCATTCTAATGACCCACAGAGGTTCTCAACCCCAACCCTAACCCTAACCCTAACCCTAACCCTAACCCATTTCTCCCCTGTAACTGTAACAAAGTGAGTGCTACACTATATATATAGATATATAGGAAAACACAGTAAATGTAACAAAGTGAGCAAAATAAAGCATGTTCAAGAGCATTCTAATGACCCACAGAGGTACTCAACCCTAACCCTAACCCTAACCCTAACCCTAACACTAACCCTAACCCATTTCTCCCCTGTAACTGTAACAAAGTGAGTGTAATACTATATGTATATATATATACAGGAAAACAGAGGAAACGTAACAAAGTGAGCAAAATAAAACATGTTCAAGAGCATTCTAATGACCCACAGAGGTTCTCAACCCTAACCCTAACCCTAACCCTAACCCTAACCCTAACCCTAACCTAACCCTACCCCATTTCTCCCCTCTAACTGTAACAAAGCGAGTGTAATACTATATATCTAGATATATAGGAAAACACAGTAAACGTAACAAAGTGAGCAAAATAAAGTATGTTCAAGAGCATTCTAATGACCCACAGAGGTTCTCAACCTAACCCCAACCCTAACCCTAACCCTAACCCTAACCCATTTCTCCCCTGTAACTGTAACAAAGTGAGTGCAACACTATATATATAGATATATAGGAAAACACAGTAAACGTAACAAAGTGAGCAAAATAAATATATTCTAATGACTCACAGAGGTTCAAGAGCATTCTCAACCCCAACCCTAACCCTAACCCTAACCCTAACCCTAACCCATTTCTCCCCTGTAACTGTAACAAAGTGAGTGCAACACTATATATATAGATATATAGGAAAACACAGTAAATGTAACAAAGTGAGCAAAATAAAGCATGTTCAAGAGCATTCTAATGACCCACAGAGGTACTCAACCCTAACCCTAACCCTAACCCTAACCCTAACACTAACCCTAACCCATTTCTCCCCTGTAACTGTAACAAAGTGAGTGTAATACTATATGTATATATATATACAGGAAAACAGAGGAAACGTAACAAAGTGAGCAAAATAAAACATGTTCAAGAGCATTCTAATGACCCACAGAGGTTCTCAACCCTAACCCTAACCCTAACCCTAACCCTAACCCTAACCCTAACCGTAAACCTAACCCTACCCCATTTCTCCCCTCTAACTGTAACAAAGCGAGTGTAATACTATATATCTAGATATATAGGAAAACACAGTAAACGTAACAAAGTGAGCAAAATAAAGTATGTTCAAGAGCATTCTAATGACCCACAGAGGTTCTCAACCCCAACCCTAACCCTAACCCTAACCCTAACCCATTTCTCCCCTGTAACTGTAACAAAGTGAGTGCAACACTATATATATAGATATATAGGAAAACACAGTAAACGTAACAAAGTGAGCAAAATAAAGTATGTTCAAGAGCATTCTAATGACTCACAGAGGTTCTCAACCCCAACCCTAACCCTAACCCTAACCCTAACCCTAACCCATTTCTCCCCTGTAACTGTAACAAAGTGAGTGCAACACTATATATATAGATATATAGGAAAACACAGTAAATGTAACAAAGTGAGCAAAATAAAGCATGTTCAAGAGCATTCTAATGACCCACAGAGGTCAACCCTAACCCTAACCCTAACCCTAACCCTAACACTAACCCTAACCCATTTCTCCCCTGTAACTGTAACAAAGTGAGTGTAATACTATATGTATATATATATACAGGAAAACAGAGGAAACGTAACAAAGTGAGCAAAATAAAACATGTTCAAGAGCATTCTAATGACCCACAGAGGTTCTCAACCCTAACCCTAACCCTAACCCTAACCCTAACCCTAACCGTAAACCTAACCCTACCCCATTTCTCCCCTCTAACTGTAACAAAGCGAGTGTAATACTATATATCTAGATATATAGGAAAACACAGTAAACGTAACAAAGTGAGCAAAATAAAGTATGTTCAAGAGCATTCTAATGACCCACAGAGGTTCTCAACCCCAACCCTAACCCTAACCCTAACCCTAACCCATTTCTCCCCTGTAACTGTAACAAAGTGAGTGCAACACTATATATATAGATATATAGGAAAACACAGTAAACGTAACAAAGTGAGCAAAATAAAGTATGTTCAAGAGCATTCTAATGACTCACAGAGGTTCTCAACCCCAACCCTAACCCTAACCCTAACCCTAACCCTAACCCATTTCTCCCCTGTAACTGTAACAAAGTGAGTGCAACACTATATATATAGATATATAGGAAAACACAGTAAATGTAACAAAGTGAGCAAAATAAAGCATGTTCAAGAGCATTCTAATGACCCACAGAGGTACTCAACCCTAACCCTAACCCTAACCCTAACCCTAACACTAACCCTAACCCATTTCTCCCCTGTAACTGTAACAAAGTGAGTGTAATACTATATGTATATATATATACAGGAAAACAGAGGAAACGTAACAAAGTGAGCAAAATAAAACATGTTCAAGAGCATTCTAATGACCCACAGAGGTTCTCAACCCTAACCCTAACCCTAACCCTAACCCTAACCCTAACCGTAAACCTAACCCTACCCCATTTCTCCCCTCTAACTGTAACAAAGCGAGTGTAATACTATATATCTAGATATATAGGAAAACACAGTAAACGTAACAAAGTGAGCAAAATAAAGTATGTTCAAGAGCATTCTAATGACCCACAGAGGTTCTCAACCCCAACCCTAACCCTAACCCTAACCCTAACCCATTTCTCCCCTGTAACTGTAACAAAGTGAGTGCAACACTATATATATAGATATATAGGAAAACACAGTAAACGTAACAAAGTGAGCAAAATAAAGTATGTTCAAGAGCATTCTAATGACTCACAGAGGTTCTCA
>NW_026913056.1:0-15658 GCF_034315485.1 Pezoporus occidentalis
ATCCTCTCGGAAGCCTGCACTCTGCTGCCCAGCAGCACTCTGAGGAGATCATGAACGTCTGGCCTCTGCTCCCACAGCAGAAGAGCCAGGAGAGAAAGCTGCTTCTGGCAATCTTCAGCACATAGTCAGCTTTGCAACTTTGTCACCAGCAGTGCTGTGGCTCCTCGGTTTCATAGCTAAAAGTTCGAGTCGTACCTCTCTGGAGGGTGTCTAAGCTGCCCAGCAGCACAGTGAGTAGAGCACAAACGTTTGGCCTCTGCTCACACAGCCGAAGAGCCAGGCGTGAAAGCTTGTGCTACTAATCTTCAGCACACAGTCAGCTTTGCAAAGGTGCCTCCATTCCTGGTGTCACTGCCCGCTGTCAACCGGAAAAACCTCAGAATGCATTCGCTCCAGAGCCTGCTCTCGCCTGCGCAGCAGCACAGTGAGTAGAGCATGAACTTTTGGCCTCTGCTCCCACAGCAGAAGAGCCAGGATGAAAAGCTGGTGCTGGCATTCTTCAGCACACAGTCAGCTTTGCAACGGTGACACCATCATTGCTTTCACTGCTCACTTTCATACCTGAAAGAGAGTTTGAATGAAACCTCTCCGAAGCCTGCACTCTGCTGCCCAGCAACGCAGTGCGTAGATGCAGAAGGTTTGGCTTCTGTTCTCACAGCCGAAGAGGCAGGAGGGAAAGGTGGTGCTAGTGATCTTCAGAACAGAGTCAGCTTTGCAACACTATGTCCATCCTTACTCTCAGGGCTCACTTTCCTACGTGAGTTTGCATTTGAATGCTACCTCTCAGGAGCTTGCTGTCTGCTGCCCAGCAGCACACTGAGTAGAGCACAAACTTTTGGCCTCTGTTCTCACAGCCGAAGAGCCAGGAGGGAAAGCTGGGGCTGGGAATCTTCAGCACACAGTCAGCTTTGCAACGGAGTCACCATCTGTGCTCTCTGAGCTTTCAAACCTAAAAGTGCATTTGAATGCAAGATCTCCAGAGCCTGCTCTCGGCTGCCCAGCAGCATAGTGAGTGGAGCACCAACGTTTGGGTTCTGCTCCCACAGTAGAAGAGCCAGGAGGGAAAGATCGTGCTGGGCCTCTTCAGCACACAGTCAGCTTTACAAGGGTGTCAGCATCATGCCTGTTCACTGCTCACTTTCATAAGTAAAAGTCTATTTGAATTGTACCTCTCCGGGGCTTGCTCTAGGGGACCCAGGAGCACAGCGAGGAGGGCACGAACGTTTGCCCTCTGTTCCCACAGCCGAAGACGAATGAAAAAAGCTGGTGCTGGGCCTCTTCAGCACCCAGCTTTGCAACGGTGCCTCCATCAATGCAGTTTCTCCTCTGTTTAATGCCTAAAAGACAATTTGAATAAAAACTGGAGGTCACTCTCAGCTGCCCAGCAGCACAGTGAGTAGAGCACGAAGGTTTGGCCTCTGCTCCCACATTAGAAGAGAAAAAAGGGAAAGCTGGTGCTGGGATTCTTCAGCACACAGTCAGCTTTACAACGGTGCCTCCATCATTGCTGTCTCTGCTCACTTTCATACCTGAAAGAGAGTTTGAATGAATCCTCTCGGAAGCCTGCCCTCTGCTGCCCAGCAGCACTCTGAGGAGATCATGAACGTCTGGCCTCTGCTCCTACAGCAGAAGAGCCAGGAGAGAAAGCTGCTTCTGGCAATCTTCAGCACATAGTCAGCTTTGCAACTTTGTCACCAGCAGTGCTGTGGCTCCTCGGTTTCATAGCTAAAAGTTCATTTGAGTCGTACCTCTCCGGATGGTGTCTAAGCTGCCCAGCAGCACAGTGAGTAGAGCACAAACGTTTGGCCTCTGCTCACACAGCCGAAGAGCCAGGAGTGAAAGCTTGTGCTACTAATCTTCAGCACACAGTCAGCTTTGCAAAGGTGCCTCCATTCCTGGTGTCACTGCCCACTTTCAACAGGAAAAACCTCAGAATGCATTCGCTCCAGAGCCGGCTCTCGGCTGCGCAGCAGCAGAGTGAGTAGAGCATGAACTGTTGGCCTCTGCTCCCACAGCAGAAGAGCCGGGAGGGAAAGCTGGGGCTGGCATTCTTCAGCACAAAGTCAGCTTTGCAACGGTGCCTCCATCATTGCTTTCACTGCTCACTTTCATACCTGAAAGAGAGTTTGAATGAAACCTCTTCGAAGCCTGCACTCTGCTGCCCAGCAACGCAGTGCGTAGATGCAGAAGGTTTGGCTTCTGTTCTCACAGCCGAAGAGGCAGGAGGGAAAGGTGGTGCTAGTGATCTTCAGAACAGAGTCAGCTTTGCAACACTATGTCCATCCTTACTCTCAGGGCTCACTTTCCTACGTGAGTTTGCATTTGAATGCTACCTCTCAGGAGCTTGCTGTCTGCTGCCCAGCAGCACACTGAGTAGAGCACAAACTTTTGGCCTCTGTTCTCACAGCCGAAGAGCCAGGAGGGAAAGCTGGGGCTGGGAATCTTCAGCACACAGTCAGCTTTGCAACGGAGTCCCCATCTGTGCTCTCTGAGCTTTCAAACCTAAAAGTGCATTTGAATGCAAGATCTCCAGAGCCTGCTCTCGGCTGCCCAGCAGCATAGTGAGTGGAGCACCAACGTTTGGGTTCTGCTCCCACAGTAGAAGAGCCAGGAGGGAAAGATCGTGCTGGGCCTCTTCAGCACACAGTCAGCTTTACAAGGGTGTCAGCATCATGCCTGTTCACTGCTCACTTTCATAAGTAAAAGTCTATTTGAATTGTACCTCTCCGGGGCTTGCTCTAGGGGACCCAGGAGCACAGCGAGGAGGGCACGAACGTTTGCCCTCTGTTCCCACAGCCGAAGACGAATGAAAAAAGCTGGTGCTGGGCCTCTTCAGCACCCAGCTTTGCAACGGTGCCTCCATCAATGCAGTTTCTCCTCGGTTTAATGCCTAAAAGACAATTTGAATAAAAACTGGAGGTCACTCTCAGCTGCCCAGCAGCACAGTGAGTAGAGCACGAACGTTTGGCCTCTGCTCCCACATTAGAAGAGAAAAAAGGGAAAGCTGGTGCTGGGATTCTTCAGCACACAGTCAGCTTTACAACGGTGCCTCCATCATTGCTGTCTCTGCTCACTTTCATACCTGAAAGAGAGTTTGAATGAATCCTCTCGGAAGCCTGCCCTCTGCTGCCCAGCAGCACTCTGAGGAGATCATGAACGTCTGGCCTCTGCTCCCACAGCAGAAGAGCCAGGAGAGAAAGCTGCTTCTGGCAATCTTCAGCACATAGTCAGCTTTGCAACTTTGTCACCAGCAGTGCTGTGGCTCCTCGGTTTCATAGCTAAAAGTTCATTTGAGTCGTACCTCTCCGGATGGTGTCTAAGCTGCCCAGCAGCACAGTGAGTAGAGCACAAACGTTTGGCCTCTGCTCACACAGCCGAAGAGCCAGGAGTGAAAGCTTGTGCTACTAATCTTCAGCACACAGTCAGCTTTGCAAAGGTGCCTCCATTCCTGGTGTCACTGCCCACTTTCAACAGGAAAAACCTCAGAATGCATTCGCTCCAGAGCCGGCTCTCGGCTGCGCAGCAGCAGAGTGAGTAGAGCATGAACTGTTGGCCTCTGCTCCCACAGCAGAAGAGCCGGGAGGGAAAGCTGGGGCTGGCATTCTTCAGCACAAAGTCAGCTTTGCAACGGTGCCTCCATCATTGCTTTCACTGCTCACTTTCATACCTGAAAGAGAGTTTGAATGAAACCTCTTCGAAGCCTGCACTCTGCTGCCCAGCAACGCAGTGCGTAGATGCAGAAGGTTTGGCTTCTGTTCTCACAGCCGAAGAGGCAGGAGGGAAAGGTGGTGCTAGTGATCTTCAGAACAGAGTCAGCTTTGCAACACTATGTCCATCCTTACTCTCAGGGCTCACTTTCCTACGTGAGTTTGCATTTGAATGCTACCTCTCAGGAGCTTGCTGTCTGCTGCCCAGCAGCACACTGAGTAGAGCACAAACTTTTGGCCTCTGTTCTCACAGCCGAAGAGCCAGGAGGGAAAGCTGGGGCTGGGAATCTTCAGCACACAGTCAGCTTTGCAACGGAGTCACCATCTGTGCTCTCTGAGCTTTCAAACCTAAAAGTGCATTTGAATGCAAGATCTCCAGAGCCTGCTCTCGGCTGCCCAGCAGCATAGTGAGTGGAGCACCAACGTTTGGGTTCTGCTCCCACAGTAGAAGAGCCAGGAGGGAAAGATCGTGCTGGGCCTCTTCAGCACACAGTCAGCTTTACAAGGGTGTCAGCATCATGCCTGTTCACTGCTCACTTTCATAAGTAAAAGTCTATTTGAATTGTACCTCTCCGGGGCTTGCTCTAGGGGACCCAGGAGCACAGCGAGGAGGGCACGAACGTTTGCCCTCTGTTCCCACAGCCGAAGACGAATGAAAAAAGCTGGTGCTGGGCCTCTTCAGCACCCAGCTTTGCAACGGTGCCTCCATCAATGCAGTTTCTCCTCGGTTTAATGCCTAAAAGACAATTTGAATAAAAACTGGAGGTCACTCTCAGCTGCCCAGCAGCACAGTGAGTAGAGCACGAACGTTTGGCCTCTGCTCCCACATTAGAAGAGAAAAAAGGGAAAGCTGGTGCTGGGATTCTTCAGCACACAGTCAGCTTTACAACGGTGCCTCCATCATTGCTGTCTCTGCTCACTTTCATACCTGAAAGAGAGTTTGAATGAATCCTCTCGGAAGCCTGCCCTCTGCTGCCCAGCAGCACTCTGAGGAGATCATGAACGTCTGGCCTCTGCTCCCACAGCAGAAGAGCCAGGAGAGAAAGCTGCTTCTGGCAATCTTCAGCACATAGTCAGCTTTGCAACTTTGTCACCAGCAGTGCTGTGGCTCCTCGGTTTCATAGCTAAAAGTTCATTTGAGTCGTACCTCTCCGGATGGTGTCTAAGCTGCCCAGCAGCACAGTGAGTAGAGCACAAACGTTTGGCCTCTGCTCACACAGCCGAAGAGCCAGGAGTGAAAGCTTGTGCTACTAATCTTCAGCACACAGTCAGCTTTGCAAAGGTGCCTCCATTCCTGGTGTCACTGCCCACTTTCAACAGGAAAAACCTCAGAATGCATTCGCTCCAGAGCCGGCTCTCGGCTGCGCAGCAGCACTCTGAGTAGAGCATGAACTTTTGGCCTCTGCTCCCACAGCAGAAGAGCCGGGAGGGAAAGCTGGGGCTGGCATTCTTCAGCACAAAGTCAGCTTTGCAACGGTGCCTCCATCATTGCTTTCACTGCTCACTTTCATACCTGAAAGAGAGTTTGAATGAAACCTCTTCGAAGCCTGCACTCTGCTGCCCAGCAACGCAGTGCGTAGATGCAGAAGGTTTGGCTTCTGTTCTCACAGCCGAAGAGGCAGGAGGGAAAGGTGGTGCTAGTGATCTTCAGAACAGAGTCAGCTTTGCAACACTATGTCCATCCTTACTCTCAGGGCTCACTTTCCTACGTGAGTTTGCATTTGAATGCTACCTCTCAGGAGCTTGCTGTCTGCTGCCCAGCAGCACACTGAGTAGAGCACAAACTTTTGGCCTCTGTTCTCACAGCCGAAGAGCCAGGAGGGAAAGCTGGGGCTGGGAATCTTCAGCACACAGTCAGCTTTGCAACGGAGTCACCATCTGTGCTCTCTGAGCTTTCAAACCTAAAAGTGCATTTGAATGCAAGATCTCCAGAGCCTGCTCTCGGCTGCCCAGCAGCATAGTGAGTGGAGCACCAACGTTTGGGTTCTGCTCCCACAGTAGAAGAGCCAGGAGGGAAAGATCGTGCTGGGCCTCTTCAGCACACAGTCAGCTTTACAAGGGTGTCAGCATCATGCCTGTTCACTGCTCACTTTCATAAGTAAAAGTCTATTTGAATTGTACCTCTCCGGGGCTTGCTCTAGGGGACCCAGGAGCACAGCGAGGAGGGCACGAACGTTTGCCCTCTGTTCCCACAGCCGAAGACGAATGAAAAAAGCTGGTGCTGGGCCTCTTCAGCACCCAGCTTTGCAACGGTGCCTCCATCATTGCAGTTTCTCCTCGGTTTAATGCCTAAAAGACAATTTGAATAAAAACTGGAGGTCACTCTCAGCTGCCCAGCAGCACAGTGAGTAGAGCACGAAGGTTTGGCCTCTGCTCCCACATTAGAAGAGAAAAAAGGGAAAGCTGGTGCTGGGATTCTTCAGCACACAGTCAGCTTTACAACGGTGCCTCCATCATTGCTGTCTCTGCTCACTTTCATACCTGAAAGAGAGTTTGAATGAATCCTCTCGGAAGCCTGCCCTCTGCTGCCCAGCAGCACTCTGAGGAGATCATGAACGTCTGGCCTCTGCTCCTACAGCAGAAGAGCCAGGAGAGAAAGCTGCTTCTGGCAATCTTCAGCACATAGTCAGCTTTGCAACTTTGTCACCAGCAGTGCTGTGGCTCCTCGGTTTCATAGCTAAAAGTTCATTTGAGTCGTACCTCTCCGGATGGTGTCTAAGCTGCCCAGCAGCACAGTGAGTAGAGCACCAACGTTTGGCCTCTGCTCACACAGCCGAAGAGCCAGGAGTGAAAGCTTGTGCTACTAATCTTCAGCACACAGTCAGCTTTGCAAAGGTGCCTCCATTCCTGGTGTCACTGCCCACTTTCAACAGGAAAAACCTCAGAATGCATTCGCTCCAGAGCCGGCTCTCGGCTGCGCAGCAGCACTCTGAGTAGAGCATGAACTTTTGGCCTCTGCTCCCACAGCAGAAGAGCCGGGAGGGAAAGCTGGGGCTGGCATTCTTCAGCACACAGTCAGCTTTGCAACGGTGCCTCCATCATTGCTTTCACTGCTCACTTTCATACCTGAAAGAGAGTTTGAATGAAACCTCTGCGAAGCCTGCACTCTGCTGCCCAGCAACGCAGTGCGTAGATGCAGAAGGTTTGGCTTCTGTTCTCACAGCCGAAGAGGCAGGAGGGAAAGGTGGTGCTAGTGATCTTCAGAACAGAGTCAGCTTTGCAACACTATGTCCATCCTTACTCTCAGGGCTCACTTTCCTACGTGAGTTTGCATTTGAATGCTACCTCTCAGGAGCTTGCTGTCTGCTGCCCAGCAGCACACTGAGTAGAGCACAAACTTTTGGCCTCTATTCTCCCAGCCGAAGAGCCAGGATTGAAAGCTGGGGCTGGGAATCTTCAGCACACAGTCAGCTTTGCAACGGAGTCACCATCTGTGCTCTCTGAGCTTTCAAACCTAAAAGTGCATTTGAATGCAAGCTCTCCAGAGCCTGCTCTCGGCTGCCCAGCAGCATAGTGAGTAGAGCACCAATGTTTGGGTTCTGCTCCCACAGTAGAAGAGCCAGGAGGGAAAGCTGGCACTCGGATTCTTCAGCACACAGTCAGCTTTACAACAGTGCCTCCATCATTGCTGTCACTGCTCACTTTCATACCTGAGAGTTTCAATGAAACCTCTCGGAAGCCTGCACTTTGCTGCCCAGCAGCACTCTGTGTAGAGCATGAACTTTTGGCCTCTGCTCCCACAGCAGAAGGGCCAGGATGAAAAGCTGGTGCTGGCATTCTTCAGCACACAGTCAGCTTTGCAACGGTGCCTCCATCATTGCTTTCACTGCTCACTTTCATACCTGAAAGAGAGTTTGAATGTAACCTCTTCGAAGCCTGCACTCTGCTGCCCAGCAACGCAGTGCGTAGATGCAGAAGGTTTGGCTTCTGTTCTCACAGCCGAAGAGGCAGGAGGGAAAGGTGGTGCTAGTGATCTTCAGAACAGAGTCAGCTTTGCAACACTATGTCCATCCTTACTCTCAGGGCTCACTTTGCTACGTGAGTTTGCATTTGAATGCTACCTCTCAGGAGCTTGCTGTCTGCTGCCCAGCAGCACACTGAGTAGAGCACAAACTTTTGGCCTCTGTTCTCCCAGCCGAAGAGCCAGGAGGGAAAGCTGGGGCTGGGAATCTTCAGCACACAGTCAGCTTTGCAACGGAGTCACCATCTGTGCTCTCTGAGCTTTCAAACCTAAAGGTGCATTTGAATGCAAGATCTCCACAGCCTGCTCTCAGCTGCCCAGCAGCATAGTGAGTGGAGCACCAACGTTTGGGTTCTGCTCCCACATTAGAAGAGAAAAAAGGGAAAGCTGGTGCTGGGATTCTTCAGCACACAGTCAGCTTTACAACGGTGCCTCCATCATTGCTTTCACTGCTCACTTTCATACCTGAAAGAGAGTTTGAATGAAACCTCTTCGAAGCCTGCACTCTGCTGCCCAGCAACGCAGGGCGTAGATGCAGAAGGTTTGGCTTCTGTTCTCACAGCCGAAGAGGCAGGAGGGAAAGGTGGTGCTAGTGATCTTCAGAACAGAGTCAGCTTTGCAACACTATATCCATCCTTACTCTCAGGGCTCACTTTCCTACGTGAGTTTGCATTTGAATGCTACCTCTCAGGAGCTTGCTGTCTGCTGCCCAGCAGCACACTGAGTAGAGCACGAAATTTGGCCTCTGTTCTCACAGCCGAAGAGCCAGGAGGGAAAGCTGGGGCTGGGAATCTTCAGCACACACTCAGCTTTGCAACGGAGTCACCATCTGTGCTGTCTCTCCTAGCTTTCAAACCTAAAAGTGCATTTGAATGCAAGCTCTCCAGAGCCTACTCTCGGCTGCCCAGCAGCATAGTGAGTAGAGCACCAATGTTTGGGTTCTGCTCCCACAGTAGAAGAGCCAGGAGGGAAAGCTGGCACTCGGATTCTTCAGCACACAGTCAGCTTTACAACAGTGCCTCCGTCATTGTTGTCACTGCTCACTTTCATACCTGAGAGTTTCAATGAAACCTCTCAGAAGCCTGCACTTTGCTGCCCAGCAGCACTCTGAGTCGAGCATGAACTTTTGGCCTCTGCTCCCACAGCAGAAGAGCCAGGATGAAAAGCTGGTGCTGGCATTCTTCAGCACAAAGTCAGCTTTGCAACGGTGCCTCCATCATTGCTTTCACTGCTCACTTTCATACCTGAAAGAGAGTTTGAATGAAACCTCTTCGAAGCCTGCACTCTGCTGCCCAGCAACGCAGTGCGTAGATGCAGAAGGTTTGGCTTCTGTTCTCACAGCCGAAGAGGCAGGAGGGAAAGGTGGTGCTAGTGATCTTCAGAACAGAGTCAGCTTTGCAACACTATGTCCATCCTTACTCTCAGGGCTCACTTTCCTACGTGAGTTTGCATTTGAATGCTACCTCTCAGGAGCTTGCTGTCTGCTGCCCAGCAGCACACTGAGTAGAGCACAAACTTTTGGCCTCTGTTCTCACAGCCGAAGAGCCAGGAGGGAAAGCTGGGGCTGGGAATCTTCAGCACACAGTCAGCTTTGCAACGGTGTCACCATCTGTGCTCTCTGAGCTTTCAAACCTAAAAGTGCATTTCAATGCAAGATCTCCAGAGCCTGCTCTCGGCTGCCCAGCAGCATAGTGAGTGGAGCACCAACGTTTGGGTTCTGCTCCCACAGTAGAAGAGCCAGGAGGGAAAGATCGTGCTGGGCCTCTTCAGCACACAGTCAGCTTTACAAGGGTGTCAGCATCATGCCTGTTCACTGATCACTTTCATAAGTAAAAGTCTATTTGAATTGTACCTCTCCAGCTTTACAAGGGTGTCAGCATCATGCCTCTCACTAAATCACTTTCATAAGTAAAAGGCTCCGGGGCTCTGATCTAGGGGACCCAGGAGCACAGCGAGGAGGGCACGAACGTTTGCCCTCTGTTCCCACAGCCGAAGACGAATGAAAAAAGCTGGTGCTGGGCCTCTTCAGCACCCAGCTTTGCAACGGTGCCTCCATCATTGCAGTTTCTCCTCGGTTTAATGCCTAAAAGACAATTTGAATAAAAACTGGAGGTCACTCTCAGCTGCCCAGCAGCACAGTGAGTAGAGCACGAACGTTTGGCCTCTGCTCCCACATTAGAAGAGAAAAAAGGGAAAGCTGGTGCTGGGATTCTTCAGCACACAGTCAGCTTTACAACGGTGCCTCCATCATTGCTGTCTCTGCTCACTTTCATACCTGAAAGAGAGTTTGAATGAATCCTCTCGGAAGCCTGCCCTCTGCTGCCCAGCAGCACTCTGAGGAGATCATGAACGTCTGGCCTCTGCTCCCACAGCAGAAGAGCCAGGAGAGAAAGCTGCTTCTGGCAATCTTCAGCACATAGTCAGCTTTGCAACTTTGTCACCAGCAGTGCTGTGGCTCCTCGGTTTCATAGCTAAAAGTTCATTTGAGTCGTACCTCTCCGGATGGTGTCTAAGCTGCCCAGCAGCACAGTGAGTAGAGCACAAACGTTTGGCCTCTGCTCACACAGCCGAAGAGCCAGGAGTGAAAGCTTGTGCTACTAATCTTCAGCACACAGTCAGCTTTGCAAAGGTGCCTCCATTCCTGGTGTCACTGCCCACTTTCAACAGGAAAAACCTCTGAATGCATTCGCTCCAGAGCCTGCTCTCGGCTGCGCAGCAGCACTCTGAGTAGAGCATGAACTTTTGGCCTCTGCTCCCACAGCAGAAGAGCCAGGAGGGAAAGCTGGTGCTGGCATTCTTCAGCACACAGTCAGCTTTGCAACGGTGCCTCCATCATTGCTTTCACTGCTCACTTTCATACCTGAAAGAGAGTTTGAATGAAACCTCTTCGAAGCCTGCACTCTGCTGCCCAGCAACGCAGGGCGTAGATGCAGAAGGTTTGGCTTCTGTTCTCACAGCCGAAGAGGCAGGAGGGAAAGGTGGTGCTAGTGATCTTCAGAACAGAGTCAGCTTTGCAACACTATGTCCATCCTTACTCTCAGGGCTCACTTTCCTACGTGAGTTTGCATTTGAATGCTACCTCTCAGGAGCTTGCTGTCTGCTGCCCAGCAGCACACTGAGTAGAGCACAAACTTTTGGCCTCTGTTCTCCCAGCCGAAGAGCCAGGAGGGAAAGCTGGGGCTGGGAATCTTCAGCACACAGTCAGCTTTGCAACGGAGTCACCATCTGTGCTCTCTGAGCTTTCAAACCTAAAGGTGCATTTGAATGCAAGATCTCCAGAGCCTGCTCTCGGCTGCCCAGCAGCATAGTGAGTGGAGCACCAACGTTTGGGTTCTGCTCCCACAGTAGAAGAGCCAGGAGGGAAAGATCGTGCTGGGCCTCTTCAGCACACAGTCAGCTTTACAAGGGTGTCAGCATCATGCTGTTCACTGCTCACTTTCATAAGTAAAAGTCTATTTGAATTGTACCTCTCCGGGGCTTGCTCTAGGGGACCCAGGAGCACAGCGAGGAGGGCACGAACGTTTGCCCTCTGTTCCCACAGCCGAAGACGAATGAAAAAAGCTGGTGCTGGGCCTCTTCAGCACCCAGCTTTGCAACGGTGCCTCCATCATTGCAGTTTCTCCTCGGTTTAATGCCTAAAAGACAATTTGAATAAAAACTGGAGGTCACTCTCAGCTGCCCAGCAGCACAGTGAGTAGAGCACGAACGTTTGGCCTCTGCTCCCACATTAGAAGAGAAAAAAGGGAAAGCTGGTGCTGGGATTCTTCAGCACACAGTCAGCTTTACAACGGTGCCTCCATCATTGCTGTCTCTGCTCACTTTCATACCTGAGTTTGAATGAATACTCTCGGAAGCCTGCCCTCTGCTGCCCAGCAGCACTCTGAGGAGATCATGAACGTCTGGCCTCTGCTCCCACAGCAGAAGAGCCAGGAGAGAAAGCTGCTTCTGGCAATGTTCAGCACACAGTCAGCTTTGCAACGGAGTCACCATCTGTGCTCTCTGAGCTTTCAAACCTAAAGGTGCATTTGAATGCAAGATCTCCAGAGCCTGCTCTCGGCTGCCCAGCAGCATAGTGAGTGGAGCACCAACGTTTGGGTTCTGCTCCCACAGCAGAAGAGCCAGGATGAAAAGCTGGTGCTGGCATTCTTCAGCACAAAGTCAGCTTTGCAACGGTGCCTCCATCATTGCTTTCACTGCTCACTTTCATACCTGAAAGAGAGTTTGAATGAAACCTCTTCGAAGCCTGCACTCTGCTGCCCAGCAACGCAGTGCGTAGATGCAGAAGGTTTGGCTTCTGTTCTCACAGCCGAAGAGGCAGGAGGGAAAGGTGGTGCTAGTGATCTTCAGAACAGAGTCAGCTTTGCAACACTATGTCCATCCTTACTCTCAGGGCTCACTTTCCTACGTGAGTTTGCATTTGAATGCTACCTCTCAGGAGCTTGCTGTCTGCTGCCCAGCAGCACACTGAGTAGAGCACAAACTTTTGGCCTCTGTTCTCACAGCCGAAGAGCCAGGAGGGAAAGCTGGGGCTGGGAATCTTCAGCACACAGTCAGCTTTGCAACGGTGTCACCATCTGTGCTCTCTGAGCTTTCAAACCTAAAAGTGCATTTCAATGCAAGATCTCCAGAGCCTGCTCTCGGCTGCCCAGCAGCATAGTGAGTGGAGCACAAACGTTTGGGTTCTGCTCCCACAGTAGAAGAGCCAGGAGGGAAAGATCGTGCTGGGCCTCTTCAGCACACAGTCAGCTTTACAAGGGTGTCAGCATCATGCCTGTTCACTGATCACTTTCATAAGTAAAAGTCTATTTGAATTGTACCTCTCCGGGGCTTGATCTAGGGGACCCAGGAGCACAGCGAGGAGGGCACGAACGTTTGCCCTCTGTTCCCACAGCCGAAGACGAATGAAAAAAGCTGGTGCTGGGCCTCTTCAGCACCCAGCTTTGCAACGGTGCCTCCATCATTGCAGTTTCTCCTCGGTTTAATGCCTAAAAGACAATTTGAATAAAAACTGGAGGTCACTCTCAGCTGCCCAGCAGCACAGTGAGTAGAGCACGAACGTTTGGCCTCTGCTCCCACATTAGAAGAGAAAAAAGGGAAAGCTGGTGCTGGGATTCTTCAGCACACAGTCAGCTTTACAACGGTGCCTCCATCATTGCTGTCTCTGCTCACTTTCATACCTGAAAGAGAGTTTGAATGAATCCTCTCGGAAGCCTGCCCTCTGCTGCCCAGCAGCACTCTGAGGAGATCATGAACGTCTGGCCTCTGCTCCCACAGCAGAAGAGCCAGGAGAGAAAGCTGCTTCTGGCAATCTTCAGCACATAGTCAGCTTTGCAACTTTGTCACCAGCAGTGCTGTGGCTCCTCGGTTTCATAGCTAAAAGTTCATTTGAGTCGTACCTCTCCGGATGGTGTCTAAGCTGCCCAGCAGCACAGTGAGTAGAGCACAAACGTTTGGCCTCTGCTCACACAGCCGAAGAGCCAGGAGTGAAAGCTTGTGCTACTAATCTTCAGCACACAGTCAGCTTTGCAAAGGTGCCTCCATTCCTGGTGTCACTGCCCACTTTCAACAGGAAAAACCTCTGAATGCATTCGCTCCAGAGCCTGCTCTCGGCTGCGCAGCAGCACTCTGAGTAGAGCATGAACTTTTGGCCTCTGCTCCCACAGCAGAAGAGCCAGGAGGGAAAGCTGGTGCTGGCATTCTTCAGCACACAGTCAGCTTTGCAACGGTGCCTCCATCATTGCTTTCACTGCTCACTTTCATACCTGAAAGAGAGTTTGAATGAAACCTCTTCGAAGCCTGCACTCTGCTGCCCAGCAACGCAGGGCGTAGATGCAGAAGGTTTGGCTTCTGTTCTCACAGCCGAAGAGGCAGGAGGGAAAGGTGGTGCTAGTGATCTTCAGAACAGAGTCAGCTTTGCAACACTATGTCCATCCTTACTCTCAGGGCTCACTTTCCTACGTGAGTTTGCATTTGAATGCTACCTCTCAGGAGCTTGCTGTCTGCTGCCCAGCAGCACACTGAGTAGAGCACAAACTTTTGGCCTCTGTTCTCCCAGCCGAAGAGCCAGGAGGGAAAGCTGGGGCTGGGAATCTTCAGCACACAGTCAGCTTTGCAACGGAGTCACCATCTGTGCTCTCTGAGCTTTCAAACCTAAAGGTGCATTTGAATGCAAGATCTCCAGAGCCTGCTCTCGGCTGCCCAGCAGCATAGTGAGTGGAGCACCAACGTTTGGGTTCTGCTCCCACAGTAGAAGAGCCAGGAGGGAAAGATCGTGCTGGGCCTCTTCAGCACACAGTCAGCTTTACAAGGGTGTCAGCATCATGCTGTTCACTGCTCACTTTCATAAGTAAAAGTCTATTTGAATTGTACCTCTCCGGGGCTTGCTCTAGGGGACCCAGGAGCACAGCGAGGAGGGCACGAACGTTTGCCCTCTGTTCCCACAGCCGAAGACGAATGAAAAAAGCTGGTGCTGGGCCTCTTCAGCACCCAGCTTTGCAACGGTGCCTCCATCATTGCAGTTTCTCCTCGGTTTAATGCCTAAAAGACAATTTGAATAAAAACTGGAGGTCACTCTCAGCTGCCCAGCAGCACAGTGAGTAGAGCACGAACGTTTGGCCTCTGCTCCCACATTAGAAGAGAAAAAAGGGAAAGCTGGTGCTGGGATTCTTCAGCACACAGTCAGCTTTACAACGGTGCCTCCATCATTGCTGTCTCTGCTCACTTTCATACCTGAGTTTGAATGAATACTCTCGGAAGCCTGCCCTCTGCTGCCCAGCAGCACTCTGAGGAGATCATGAACGTCTGGCCTCTGCTCCCACAGCAGAAGAGCCAGGAGAGAAAGCTGCTTCTGGCAATGTTCAGCACACAGTCAGCTTTGCAACGGAGTCACCATCTGTGCTCTCTGAGCTTTCAAACCTAAAGGTGCATTTGAATGCAAGATCTCCAGAGCCTGCTCTCGGCTGCCCAGCAGCATAGTGAGTGGAGCACCAACGTTTGGGTTCTGCTCCCACAGTAGAAGAGCCAGGAGGGAAAGATCGTGCTGGGCCTCTTCAGCACACAGTCAGCTTTACAAGGGTGTCAGCATCATGCTGTTCACTGCTCACTTTCATAAGTAAAAGTCTATTTGAATTGTACCTCTCCGGGGCTTGCTCTAGGGGACCCAGGAGCACAGCGAGGAGGGCACGAACGTTTGCCCTCTGTTCCCACAGCCGAAGACGAATGAAAAAAGCTGGTGCTGGGCCTCTTCAGCACCCAGCTTTGCAACGGTGCCTCCATCATTGCAGTTTCTCCTCGGTTTAATGCCTAAAAGACAATTTGAATAAAAACTGGAGGTCACTCTCAGCTGCCCAGCAGCACAGTGAGTAGAGCACGAACGTTTGGCCTCTGCTCCCACATTAGAAGAGAAAAAAGGGAAAGCTGGTGCTGGGATTCTTCAGCACACAGTCAGCTTTACAACGGTGCCTCCATCATTGCTGTCTCTGCTCACTTTCATACCTGAAAGAGAGTTTGAATGAATCCTCTCGGAAGCCTGCCCTCTGCTGCCCAGCAGCACTCTGAGGAGATCATGAACGTCTGGCCTCTGCTCCCACAGCAGAAGAGCCAGGAGAGAAAGCTGCTTCTGGCAATCTTCAGCACATAGTCAGCTTTGCAACTTTGTCACCAGCAGTGCTGTGGCTCCTCGGTTTCATAGCTAAAAGTTCATTTGAGTCGTACCTCTCCGGATGGTGTCTAAGCTGCCCAGCAGCACAGTGAGTAGAGCACAAACGTTTGGCCTCTGCTCACACAGCCGAAGAGCCAGGAGTGAAAGCTTGTGCTACTAATCTTCAGCACACAGTCAGCTTTGCAAAGGTGCCTCCATTCCTGGTGTCACTGCCCACTTTCAACAGGAAAAACCTCTGAATGCATTCGCTCCAGAGCCTGCTCTCGGCTGCGCAGCAGCACTCTGAGTAGAGCATGAACTTTTGGCCTCTGCTCCCACAGCAGAATAGCC
>NW_026913057.1:0-9570 GCF_034315485.1 Pezoporus occidentalis
CCTCTATGAATCCTCTATAACAGTATGACTCCTCTATGACTCCTCTATAACAGTATGACTCCTCTATGACTCCTCTATGACTCCTCTATGACTCCTCTATGACTCCTCTATGACTCCTCTATGACTCCTCTATGACTCCTCTATGACTCCTCTATGACTCCTCTATAACAGTATGACTCCTCTATGACTCCTCTATAACAGTATGACTCCTCTATGACTCCTCTATAACAGTATGACTCCTCTATGACTCCTCTATAACAGTATGACTCCTCTATGACTCCTCTATAACAGTATGACTCCTCCATGACTCCTCTATATCTATGACTCCTCTATGACTCCTCTATAACAGTATGACTCCTCTATGACTCCTCTATAACAGTATGACTCCTCTATGACTCCTCTATAACAGTATGACTCCTCTATGACTCCTCTATAACAGTATGACTCTTCTATGACTCCTCTATAACAGTATGACTCCTCTATGACTCCTCTATAACAGTATGACTCCTCTATGACTCCTCTATAACAGTATGACTCCTCTATGACTCCTCTATAACAGTATGACTCCTCTATGACTCCTCTATAACAGTATGACTCCTCTATGACTCCTCTATAACAGTATGACTCCTCTATGACTCCTCTATAACAGTATGACTCCTCTATGACTCCTCTATAACAGTAGTACTCCTCTATGACTCCTCTATAACAGTATGACTCCTCTATGACTCCTCTATAACAGTATGACTCCTCTATGACTCCTCTATAACAGTATGACTCCTCTATGACTCCTCTATAACAGTATGACTCCTCTATGACTGCTCTATAACAGTATGACTCCTCTATGACTCCTCTATAACAGTATGACTCCTCTATGACTCCTCTATAACAGTATGACTCCTCTATGACTCCTCTATAACAGTATGACTCCTCTATGACTCCTCTATAACATTATGACTCCTCTATGACTCCTCTATAACAGTATGACTCCTCTATGACTCCTCTATGACTCCTCTATGACAGTATGACTCCTCTATGACTCCTCTATAACAGTATGACTCCTCTATGACTCCTCTATGACTCCTCTATGACTCCTCTATGACTCCTCTATGACTCCTCTATGACTCCTCTATGACTCCTCTATGACTCCTCTATGACAGTATGACTCCTCTATGACTCCTCTATGACTCTTCGATGACAGTATGACTCCTCTATGACTCCTCTATGACAGTATGACTCCTCTATGACTCCTCTATGACTCCTCTATGACTCCTCTATGACTCCTCTATGACTCCTCTATGACTCCTCTATGAACTCTATGACTCCTCTATGACTCCTCTATGACAGTATGACTCCTCTATGACTCCTCTATAACAGTATGACTCCTCTATGACTCCTCTATAACAGTATGACTCCTCTATGACTCCTCTATAACAGTATTACTCCTCTATGACTCCTCTATGACTCCTCTATAACAGTATGACTCCTCTATGACTCCTCTATGACTCCTCTATGACTCCTCTATGACTCCTCTATGACTCCTCTATGACTCCTCTATAACAGTATGACTCCTCTATGACTCCTCTATGACGCCTCTATGACTCCTCTATGACTCCTCTATGACTCCTCTATGACTCCTCTATGACTCCTCTATAACAGTATGACTCCTCTATGACTCCTCTATGACTCCTCTATGACTCCTCTATGACTCCTCTATGACTCCTCTATGACTCCTCTATAACAGTATGACTCCTCTATGACTCCTCTATAACAGTATGACTCCTCTATGACTCCTCTATAACAGTATGACTCCTCTATGACTCCTCTATAACAGTATGACTCCTCTATGACTCCTCTATAACAGTATGACTCCTCTATGACTCCTCTATAACAGTATGACTCCTCTATGACTCCTCTATAACAGTATGACTCCTCTATGACTCCTCTATGACTCCTCTATGACTCCTCTATGACTCCTCTATGACTCCTCTATGACTCCTCTATGACTCCTCTATGACTCCACTATGACTCCTCTATAACAGTATGACTCCTCTATGACTCCTCTATAACAGTATGACTCCTCTATGACTCCTCTATAACAGTATGACTCCTCTATGACTCCTCTATAACAGTATGACTCCTCTATGACTCCTCTATGACTCCTCTATGACTCCTCTATGACTCCTCTATGACTCCTCTATGACTCCTCTATGACTCCTCTATGACTCCTCTATGACTCCTCTATGACAGTATGACTCCTCTATGACTCCTCTATGACTCCTCTATGACTCCTCTATGACTCCTCTATGACTCCTCTATGACTCCTCTATGACTCCTCTATGACTCCTCTATGACTCCTCTATGACAGTATGACTCCTCTATGACTCCTCTATAACAGTATGACTCCTCTATGACTCCTCTATAACAGTATGACTCCTCTATGACTCCTCTATAACAGTATGACTCCTCTATGACTCCTCTATAACAGTATGACTCCTCTATGACTCCTCTATAACAGTATGACTCCTCTATGACTCCTCTATAACAGTATGACTCCTCTATGACTCCTCTATAACAGTATGACTCCTCTATGACTCCTCTATAACAGTATGACTCCTCTATGACTCCTCTATAACAGTATGACTCCTCTATGACTCCTCTATGACTCCTCTATGACTCCTCTATGACAGTATGACTCCTCTATGACTCCTCTATAACAGTATGACTCCTCTATGACTCCTCTATAACAGTATGACTCCTCTATGACTCCTCTATAACAGTATGACTCCTCTATGACTCCTCTATAACAGTATGACTCCTCTATGACTCCTCTATAACAGTATGACTCCTCTATGACTCCTCTATAACAGTATGACTCCTCTATGACTCCTCTATAACAGTATGACTCCTCTATGACTCCTCTATAACCTCTATGACTCCTCTATGACTCCTCTATAACAGTATGACTCCTCTATGACTCCTCTATGACTCCTATGACTCCTCTATGACTCCTCTATGACTCCTCTATGACTCCTCTATAACAGTATGACTCCTCTATGACTCCTCTATAACAGTATGACTCCTCTATGACTCCTCTATAACAGTATGACTCCTCTATGACTCCTCTATAACAGTATGACTCCTCTATGACTCCTCTATAACAGTATGACTCCTCTATGACTCCTCTATAACAGTATGACTCCTCTATGACTCCTCTATAACAGTATGACTCCTCTATGACTCCTCTATAACAGTATGACTCCTCTATGACTCCTCTATAACAGTATGACTCCTCTATGACTCCTCTATAACAGTATGACTCCTCTATGACTCCTCTATGACTCCTCTATGACTCCTCTATAACAGTATGACTCCTCTATGACTCCTCTATAACAGTATGACTCCTCTATGACTCCTCTATAAAAGTATGACTCCTCTATGACTCCTCTATAACAGTATGACTCCTCTATGACTCCTCTATGACTCCTCTATAACAGTATGACTCCTCTATGACTCCTCTATGACTCCTCTATAACAGTATGACTCCTCTATGACTCCTCTATAACAGTATAACTCCTCTATGACTCCTCTATAACAGTATGACTCCTCTATGACTCCTCTATGACTCCTCTATGACTCCTCTATAACAGTATGACTCCTCTATGACTCCTCTATAACAGTATGACTCCTCTATGACTCCTCTATAACAGTATGACTCCTCTATGACTCCTCTATAACAGTATGACTCCTCTATGACTCCTCTATAACAGTATGACTCCTCTATGACTCCTCTATAACAGACTCCTCTATGACTCCTCTATGACTCCTCTATGACTCCTCTATAACAGTATGACTCCTCTATGACTCCTCTATGACTCCTCTATGACTCCTCTATGACTCCTCTATGACTCCTCTATGACTCCTCTATGACTCCTCTATGACTCCTCTATGACTCCTCTATGACTCCTCTATGACTATGACTCCTCTATGACTCCTCTATGACTCCTGTTACTCCTCTATGACTCCTCTATGTCCTCTATGACTCCTCTATAACAGTATGACTCCTCTATGACTCCTCTATAACAGTATGACTCCTCTATGACTCCTCTATGACTCCTCTATGACTCCTCTATGACTCCTCTATGACTCCTCTATGACTCCTCTATGACTCCTCTATGACTCCTCTATGACTCCTCTATAACAGTATGACTCCTCTATGACTCCTCTATAACAGTATGACTCCTCTATGACTCCTCTATAACAGTATGACTCCTCTATGACTCCTCTATAACAGTATGACTCCTCTATGACTCCTCTATAACAGTATGACTCCTCTATGATTATAACAGTATGACTCCTCTATGACTCCTCTATGACTCCTCTATGACTCCTCTATGACAGTATGACTCCTCTATGACTCCTCTATGACAGTATGACTCCTCTATGACTCCTCTATGACAGTATGACTCCTCTATGACTCCTCTATGACAGTATGACTCCTCTATGACTCCTCTATAACAGTATGACTCCTCTATGACTCCTCTATAACAGTATGACTCCTCTATGACTCCTCTATAACAGTATGACTCCTCTATGACTCCTCTATAACAGTATGACTCCTCTATGACTCCTCTATAACAGTATGACTCCTCTATGACTCCTCTATGACTCCTCTATGACTCCTCTATAACAGTATGACTCCTCTATGACTCCACTATAACAGTATCACTCCTCTATGACTCCTCTATAACAGTATGACTCCTCTATGACTCCTCTATAACAGTATGACTTTTCTATGACTCCTCTATAACAGTATGACTCCTCTATGACTCCTCTATAACAGTATGACTCCTCTATGACTCCTCTATAACAGTATGACTCCTCTATGACTCCTCTATAACAGTATGACTCCTCTATGACTCCTCTATAACAGTATGACTCCTCTATGACTCCTCTATGACTCCTCTATAACAGTATGACTCCTCTATGACTCCTCTATGACTCCTCTATGACTCCTCTATGACTCCTCTATGACTCCTCTATGACTCCTCTATGACTCCTCTATGACTCCTCTATGACTCCTGTTACTGCTCTGACTCCTCTATGACTCCTGTTACTGCTCTGACTCCTCTATGACTCCTCTATAACAGTATGACTCCTCTATGACTCCTCTATAACAGTATGACTCCTCTATGACTCCTCTATAACAGTATGACTCCTCTATGACTCCTCTATGACTCCTCTATGACTCCTCTATGACTCCTCTATGACTCCCCTATGACTCCTCTATGACTCCTCTATGACTCCTCTATGACTCCTCTATGACTCCTCTATGACTCCTCTATGACAGTATGACTCATCTATGACTCCTCTATCTATGACTCCTCTATGACTCCTCTATGACTCCTCTATGACACCTCTATGACTCCTCTATGACTCCTCTATGACCCCTCTATGACTCCTCTATGACTCCTCTATGACTCCTCTATGACTCCTCTATGATGACAGTATGACTCCTCTATGACAGTATGACTCCTCTATGACTCCTCTATGACTCCTCTATGACTCCTCTATGACTCCTCTATGACCCCTCTATGACTCCTCTATGACAGTATGACTCCTCTATGACTCCTCTATAACAGTATGACTCCTCTATGACTCCTCTATAACAGTATGACTCCTCTATGACTCCTCTATAACAGTATGACTCCTCTATGACTCCTCTATAACAGTATGACTCCTCTATGACTCCTCTATAACAGTATGACTCCTCTATGACTCCTCTATGACTCCTCTATGACACCTCTATGACTCCTCTATGACAGTATGACTCCTCTATGACTCCTCTATGACAGTATGACTCCTCTATGACTCCTCTATGACAGTATGACTCCTCTATGACTCCTCTATAACAGTATGACTCCTCTATGACTCCTCTATAACAGTATGACTCCTCTATGACTCCTCTATAACAGTATGACTCCTCTATGACTCCTCTATAACAGTATGACTCCTCTATGACTCCTCTATAACAGTATGACTCCTCTATGACTCCTCTATGACTCCTCTATAACAGTATGACTCCTCTATGACTCCTCTATAACAGTATGACTCCTCTATGAATCCTCTATAACAGTATGACTCCTCTATGACTCCTCTATAACAGTATGACTCCTCTATGACTCCTCTATAACAGTATGACCCCTCTATGACTCCTCTATGACTCCTCTATAACAGTATGACTCCTCTATGACTCCTCTATAACAGTATGACTCCTCTATGACTCCTCTATAACAGTATGACTCCTCTATGACTCCTCTATGACTCCTCTATGACTCCTCTATGACTCCTCTATGACTCCTCTATGACTCCTCTATGACTCCTCTATAACAGTATGACTCCTCTATGACTCCTCTATAACAGTATGACTCCTCTATGACTCCTCTATAACAGTATGACTCCTCTATGACTCCTCTATAACAGTATGACTCCTCTATGACTCCTCTATAACAGTATGACTCCTCTATGACTCCTCTATAACAGTATGACTCCTCTATGACTCCTCTATAACAGTATTACTCCTCTATGACTCCTCTATAACAGTATGACTCCTCTATGACTCCTCTATGACTCCTCTATGACTCCTCTATGACTCCTCTATGACTCCTCTAAGACGCCTCTATGACTCCTCTATGACGCCTCTATGACGCCTCTATGACGCCTCTATGACGCCTCTATGACGCCTCTATGACGCCTCTATGACGCCTCTATGACTCCTCTATGACTCCTCTATAACAGCATGACTCCTCTATGACTCCTCTATGACTCCTCTATGACTCCTCTATGACTCCTCTATGACTCCTCTATGACTCCTCTATGACTCCTCTATGACTCCTCTATAACAGTATGACTCCTCTATGACTCCTCTATAACAGTATGACTCCTCTATGACTCCTCTATAACAGTATGACTCCTCTATGACTCCTCTATAACAGTATGACTCCTCTATGAGTCCTCTATAACAGTATGACTCCTCTATGACTCCTCTATAACAGTATGACTCCTCTATGACTCCTCTATAACAGTATGACTCCTCTATGACTCCTCTATAACAGTATGACTCCTCTATGACTCCTCTATAACAGTATGACTCCTCTATGACTCCTCTATAACAGTATGACTCCTCTATGACTCCTCTATAACAGTATGACTCCTCTATGACTCCTCTATGACTCCTCTATGACTCCTCTATAACAGTATGACTCCTCTATGACTCCTCTATAACAGTATGACTCCTCTATGACTCCTCTATAAAAGTATGACTCCTCTATGACTCCTCTATAACAGTATGACTCCTCTATGACTCCTCTATAACAGTATGACTCCTCTATGACTCCTCTATAACAGTATGACTCCTCTATGACTCCTCTATAACAGTATAACTCCTCTATGACTCCTCTATGAACAGTATGACTCCTCTATGACTCCTCTATGACTCCTCTATGACTCCTCTATAACAGTATGACTCCTCTATGACTCCTCTATAACAGTATGACTCCTCTATGACTCCTCTATAACAGTATGACTCCTCTATGACTCCTCTATAACAGTATGACTCCTCTATGACTCCTCTATAACAGTATGACTCCTCTATGACTCCTCTATAACAGTATGACTCCTCTATGACTCCTCTATAACAGTATGACTCCTCTATGACTCCTCTATGACTCCTCTATGACTCCTCTATGACTCCTCTATGACTCCTCTATGACTCCTCTATGACTCCTCTATGACTCCTCTATGACTCCTCTATGACTCCTCTATGACTCCTCTATGACTCCTCTATGACTTCTCTATGACTCCTCTATGATTCCTCTATAACAGTATGACTCCTCTATGACTCCTCTATAACAGTATGACTCCTCTGTGACTCCTCTATAATAGTATGACTCCTCTATGACTCCTCTATAACAGTATGACTCCTCTATGACTCCTCTATGACTATTCTAAGACTCCTCTAAGACTCCTCTATGACTCCTCTATGACTCCTCTATGACTCCTCTATTTCTCCTCTATGACTCCTCTATGACTCCTCTATGACTCCTCTATGACTCCTCTATGACTCCTCTATGACTCCTCTATGACTCCTCTATAACAGTATGACTCCTCTATGACTCCTCTATAACAGTATGACTCCTCTATGACTCCTCTATAACAGTATGACTCCTCTATGACTCCTCTATAACAGTATAACTCCTCTATGACTCCTCTATAACAGTATGACTCCTCTATGACTCCTCTATGACTCCTCTATGACTCCTCTATAACAGTATGACTCCTCTATGACTCCTCTATAACAGTATGACTCCTCTATGACTCCTCTATAACAGTATGACTCCTCTATGACTCCTCTATAACAGTATGACTCCTCTATGAATCCTCTATAACAGTATGACTCCACTATGACTCCTCTATAACAGTATGACTCCTCTATGACTCCTCTATAACAGTATGACTCCTCTATGACTCCTCTATGACTCCTCTATGACTCCTCTATGACTCCTCTATGACTTCTCTATGACTCCTCTATGACTCCTCTATGACTCCTCTATGATTCCTCTATAACAGTATGACTCCTCTATGACTCCTCTATAACAGTATGACTCCTCTATGACTCCTCTATAACAGTATGACTCCTCTATGACTCCTCTATAACAGTATGACTCCTCTATGACTCCTCTATGACTCCTCTAAGACTCCTCTAAGACTCCTCTATGACTCCTCTATGACTCCTCTATTTCTCCTCTATGACTCCTCTATGACTCCTCTATGACTCCTCTATGACTCCTCTATGACTCCTCTATGACTCCTCTATGACTCCTCTATGACTCCTCTATGACTCCTCTATAACAGTATGACTCCTCTATGACTCCTCTATGACTCCTCTATGACTCCTCTATGACTCCTCTATGACTCCTCTATGACTCCTCTATAACAGTATGACTCCTCTATGACTCCTCTATGACTCCTCTATAACAGTATGACTCCTCTATGACTCCTCTATGACTCCTCTATAACAGTATGACTCCTCTATGACTCCACTATGACTCCTCTATGACTCCTCTATGACTCCTCTATGACTCCTCTATGACTCCTCTATGACTCCTCTATGACTCCTCTATGACTCCTCTATGACTCCTCTATGACTCCTCTATGACTCCTCTATGACTCCTCTATGACTCCTCTATGACTCCTCTATGACTCCTCTATGACAGTATGACTCCTCTATGACAGTATGACTCCTCTATGACTCCTCTATGACAGTATGACTCCTCTATGTCTCCTCTATGACTCCTCTATGACTCCTCTATGACTCCTCTATGACTCCTCTATGACTCCTCTATGACTCCTCTATGACTCCTCTATGACTCCTCTATGACTCCTCTATGACTCCTCTATGACTCCTCTATGACTCCTCTATGACTCCTCTATGACTCCTCTATGACTCCTCTATGACTGAATGACTCCTCTAAGATTCCTCTATGACTCCTCTATGACTTTTCTATGACTCCT
>NW_026913058.1:12500-15723 GCF_034315485.1 Pezoporus occidentalis
TAACCCTAACCCTAACCCTAACCCTAACCCTAACCGTAAACCTAACCCTAACCCATTTCTCCCCTCTAACTGTAACAAAGCGAGTGTAATACTATATATATAGATATATAGGAAAACACAGTAAACGTAACAAAGTGAGCAAAATAAAGTATGTTCAAGAGCATTCTAATGACCCACAGAGGTTCTCAACCCTAACCCTAACCCTAACCCTAACCCTAACCCTAACCCATTTCTCCCCTGTAACTGTAACAAAGTGAGTGCAACACTATATATATAGATATATAGGAAAACACAGTAAATGTAACAAAGTGAGCAAAATAAAGCATGTTCAAGAGCATTCTAATGACCCACAGAGGTTCTCAACCCTAACCCTAACCCTAACCCTAACCCTAACCCTAACCCTAACCCATTTCTCCCCTGTAACTGTAACAAAGTGAGTGTAATACTATATATATATATATACAGGAAAACACAGGAAACGTAACAAAGTGAGCAAAATAAAGCATGTTCAAGAGCATTCTAATGACCCACAGAGGTTCTCAACCCTAACCCTAACCCTAACCCTAACCCTAAACCTAACCCTAACCCTAACCCATTTCTCCCCTGTAACTGTAACAAAGAGAGTGTAATACTATATATATAGATATATAGGAAAACACAGTAAACGTAACAAAGTGAGCAAAATAAAGCATGTTCAAGAGCATTCTAATGACCCACAAAGGTTCTCAAACCTAACCCTAACCCTAACCCTAACCCTAACCCTAACCCTAACCCATTTCTCCCCTGTAACTGTAACAAAGTGAGTGTAATACTATATATATAGATATATAGGAAAACACAGTAAATGTAACAAAGTGAGCAAAATAAAGCATGTTCAAGAGCATTCTAATGACCCACAGAGGTACTCAACCCTAACCCTAACCCTAACCCTAACACCCTAACCCTAACCCATTTCTCCCCTGTAACTGTAACAAAGTGAGTGTAATACTATATATATATATATATAGGAAAACACAGGAAACGTAACAAAGTGAGCAAAATAAAACATGTTCAAGAGCATTCTAATGACCCACAGAGGTTCTCAACCCTAACCCTAACCCTAACCCTCAACCTAACCCTAACCCTAACCCATTTCTCCCCTGTAACTGTAACAAAGTGAGTGTAATACTATATGTATATATATATACAGGAAAACAGAGGAAACGTAACAAAGTGAGCAAAATAAAGCATGTTCAAGAGGATTCTAATGACCCACAGAGGTTCTCAACCCTAACCCTAACCCTAACCCTACCCGTAAACCTAACCCTACCCCATTTCTCCCCTCTAACTGTAACAAAGCGAGTGTAATACTATATATCTAGATATATAGGAAAACACAGTAAACGTAACAAAGTGAGCAAAATAAAGTATGTTCAAGAGCATTCTAATGACCCACAGAGGTTCTCAACCCCTAACCCTAACCCTAACCCTAACCCTAACCCATTTCTCCCCTGTAACTGTAACAAAGTGAGTGCAACACTATATATATAGATATATAGGAAAACACAGTAAACGTAACAAAGTGAGCAAAATAAAGTATGTTCAAGAGCATTCTAATGACTCACAGAGGTTCTCAACCCCAACCCTAACCCTAACCCTAACCCTAACCCTAACCCATTTCTCCCCTGTAACTGTAACAAAGTGAGTGCAACACTATATATATAGATATATAGGAAAACACAGTAAATGTAACAAAGTGAGCAAAATAAAGCATGTTCAAGAGCATTCTAATGACCCACAGAGGTACTCAACCCTAACCCTAACCCTAACCCTAACCCTAACTAACCCTAACCCTAACCCATTTCTCCCCTGTAACTGTAACAAAGTGAGTGTAATACTATATGTATATATATATACAGGAAAACAGAGGAAACGTAACAAAGTGAGCAAAATAAAACATGTTCAAGAGCATTCTAATGACCCACAGAGGTTCTCAACCCTAACCCTAACCCTAACCCTAACCCTAACCCTAACCCTAACCGTAAACCTAACCCTAACCCATTTCTCCCCTCTAACTGTAACAAAGCGAGTGTAATACTATATATCTAGATATATAGGAAAACACAGTAAACGTAACAAAGTGAGCAAAATAAAGTATGTTCAAGAGCATTCTAATGACCCACAGAGGTTCTCAACCCCAACCCTAACCCTAACCCTAACCCTAACCCATTTCTCCCCTGTAACTGTAACAAAGTGAGTGCAACACTATATATATAGATATATAGGAAAACACAGTAAACGTAACAAAGTGAGCAAAATAAAGTATGTTCAAGAGCATTCTAATGACTCACAGAGGTTCTCAACCCCAACCCTAACCCTAACCCTAACCCTAACCCTAACCCATTTCTCCCCTGTAACTGTAACAAAGTGAGTGCAACACTATATATATAGATATATAGGAAAACACAGTAAATGTAACAAAGTGAGCAAAATAAAGCATGTTCAAGAGCATTCTAATGACCCACAGAGGTACTCAACCCTAACCCTAACCCTAACCCTAACACTAACCCTAACCCATTTCTCCCCTGTAACTGTAACAAAGTGAGTGTAATACTATATGTATATATATATACAGGAAAACAGAGGAAACGTAACAAAGTGAGCAAAATAAAACATGTTCAAGAGCATTCTAATGACCCACAGAGGTTCTCAACCCTAACCCTAACCCTAACCCTAACCCTAACCCTAACCCTAACCCTAACCCTAACCCATTTCTCCCCTGTAACTGTAACAAAGTGAGTGCAACACTATATATATATATATAGGAAAACACAGTAAATGTAACAAAGTGAGCAAAATAAAGCATGTTCAAGAGCATTCTAATGACCCACAGAGGTCAACCCTAACCCTAACCCTAACCCTAACCCTAACCCTAACCCTAACCGTAAACCTAACCCTACCCCATTTCTCCCCTCTAACTGTAACAAAGCGAGTGTAATACTATATATCTAGATATATAGGAAAACACAGTAAACGTAACAAAGTGAGCAAAATAAAGTATGTTCAAGAGCATTCTAATGACCCACAGAGGTTCTCAACCCCAACCCTAACCCTAACCCTAACCCTAACCCATTTCTCCCCTGTAACTGTAACAAAGTGAGTGCAACACTATATATATAGATATATAGGAAAACACAGTAAACGTAACAAAGTGAGCAAAATAAATTATGTTCAAGAGCATTCT
>NW_026913059.1:0-16319 GCF_034315485.1 Pezoporus occidentalis
TAAAAGGGGTTTGGGGAGGCTAAAAGGGGTTTAAAGGGGGCTAAAAGGGGTTTAAAGGGGGCTAAAAGGGGTTTGGGGAGGCTAAAAGGGGTTTAAAGGGGGCTAAAAGGGGTTTAAAGGGGGCTGAAAGGGGTTTGGGGGGGCTGAAAGGGGTTCAATGACCCTATAACGCTGCTCAATGACCCTATAACGGTGCTCAATGACCCTATAACGGGGTTCAATGACCCTATAACGGTGCTCAATGACCCTATAACGCTGCTCAATGACCCTATAACGGTGCTCAATGACCCTATAACGCTGCTCAATGACCCTATAACGGGGTTCAATGACCCTATAACGGTGCTCAATGACCCTATAACGCTGCTCAATGACCCAATAACGGTGCTCAATGACCCTATAACGGGTTTCAATGACCCTATAAAGGGGTTCAATGACCCTATAACGCTGCTCAATGACCCTATAAAGGGGTTCAATGACCCTATAACGCTGCTCAATGACCCTATAACGGGGTTCAATGGCCTTATAACGGGGTTCAATGACCCTATAACGGGGTTCAATGACCCTATAACGGGGTTCAATGACCCTATAACGCTGCTCAATGACCCTATAACAGTGCTCAATGACCCTATAAAGGGGTTCAATGACCCTATAACGCTGCTCAATGACCCTATAACGGGGTTCAATGACCCAATAACGCTGCTCAATGACCCTATAACGGAGTTCAATGACCCTATAACGCTGCTCAATGACCCTATAACAGTGCTCAATGACCCTATAAAGGGGTTCAATGACCCTATAACGCTGCTCAATGACCCTATAACAGTGCTCAATGACCCTATAACGGTGCTCAATGACCCTATAAAGGGGTTCAATGACCCTATAACGCTGCTCAATGACCCTATAATGGGGTTCAATGACCCTATAAAGGGGTTCAATGACCCTATAACGGGTTTCAATGACCCTATAACGCTGCTCAATGACCCTATAAGGGGGTTCAATGACCCTATAACGGTGCTCAATGACCCTATAACGGGGTTCAATGACCCTATAACGGTGTTCAATGACCCTATAACGGGGTTCAATGACCCTATAATGGGGTTCAATGACCCTATAATGGGGTTCAATGACCCTATAACAGTGCTCAATGACCCTATAACGGGGTTCAATGACCCTATAACGGTGTTCAATGACCCAATAACGGGGCTCAATGACCCTATAACGCTGCTCAATGACCCTATAAGGGGGTTCCATGACCCTATAAAGGGGTTCAATGACCCTATAACAGTGTTCAATGACCCTATAAGGGGGTTCAATGACCCTATAACGGGGTTCAATGACCCTATAACGGTGCTCAATGACCCTATAATGGGGTTCAAAGACCCTATAACAGGGTTCAATGACCCTATAACGGTGCTCAATGACCCTATAACGGTGCTCAATGACCCTATAACGCTGCTCAATGACCCTATAACGCTGCTCAATGACCCTATAACGGGGTTCAATGACCCTATAACGGTGCTCAATGACCCTATAACGGTGCTCAATGACCCTATAAAGGGGTTCAATGACCCTATAACGGGGTTCAATGACCCTATAAAGGGGTTCAATGACCCTATAACGGGGTTCAATGACCCTATAACGCTGCTCAATGACCCAATAACGGTGCTCAATGACCCTATAACGGAGTTCAATGACCCTATAATGGGGTTCAATGACCCTATAACGCTGCTCAATGACCCTATAACGGTGCTCAATGGCCCTATAAAGGTGCTCAATGACCCTATAATGGTGTTCAATGACCCTATAACGGTGTTCAATGACCCTATAACGGTGCTCAATGACCCTATAACGGTGTTCAATGACCCTATAACGCTGCTCAATGACCCTATAACGGGGTTCAATGACCCTATAACGGGGTTCAATGACCCTATAACGCTGCTCAATGACCCTATATCGCTGCTCAATGACCCTATAACGGGGTTCAATGACCCTATAACGGTGCTCAATGACCCTATAACGGGTTTCAATGACCCTATAACGCTGCTCAATGACCCTATAACGGTGCTCAATGACCCTATAAAGGTGCTCAATGACCCTATAACGGGTTTCAATGACCCTATAACGCTGCTCAATGACCCTATAACGGGGTTCAATGACCCTATAACGGTGCTCAATGACCCTATAATGGGGTTCAATGACCCTATAACGGTGCTCAATGACCCTATAACGCTGCTCAATGACCCTATAACGGTGTTCAATGACCCTATAACGGTGTTCAATGACCCTATAACGGTGCTCAATGACCCTATAACGCTGCTCAATGACCCTATAACGGTGCTCAATGACCCTATAAAGGGGTTCAAAGACCCTATAACGCTGTTCAATGACCCTATAACGGAGTTCAATGACCCTATAATGGGGTTCAATGACCCTATAACGCTGCTCAATGACCCTATAACAGTGCTCAATGACCCTATAAAGGGGTTCAATGACCCTATAACGATGCTCAATGACCCTATAACGGGGTTCAATGACCCTATAATGGGGTTCAATGACCCTATAACGCTGCTCAATGACCCTATAACAGTGCTCAATGACCCTATAACGGGGTTCAATGACCCTATAACGCTGCTCAATGACCCTATAACGCTGCTCAATGACCCTATAAGGGGGTTCAATGACCCTATAACGGTGCTCAATGACCCTATAATGGGGTTCAATGGCCCTATAACGGTGCTCAATGACACTATAACGGTGCTCAATGACCCTATAACGGGGTTCAATGACCCTATAAGGCTGCTCAATGACCCTATAACGGGGTTCAATGACCCTATAACGGTGCTCAATGACCCTATAACGGGGTTCAATGACCCTATAACGCTGCTCAATGACCCTATAACGGGGTTCAATGACCCAATAATGGGGTTCAATGACCCTATAACGCTGCTCAATGACCCTATAACGGGGTTCAAAGACCCTATAACGGGGTTCAAGGACCCTATAACAGGGTTCAATGACCCTATAACGGGGTTCAATGACCCTATAATGGGGTTCAATGACCCTATAACGGTGCTCAATGACCCTATAACGGGGTTCAAAGACCCTATAACGGGGTTCAAGGACCCTATAACAGGGTTCAATGACCCTATAACAGGGTTCAATGACCCTATAAGGGGGTTCAATGACCCTATAAGGGGGTTCCAGGGTTTTGGGGCCCCCCGTGTCTGACCTGGGCACGAACTGGTTGGCGGGGCGCTTGGGCCGGTACTCGGGGTGCACCATGAAGAGCATGTGGGGGAAGCCGGTGCCGAAGTAG
This sequence comes from Pezoporus occidentalis, assembly GCF_034315485.1. Lineage (NCBI taxonomy): Eukaryota > Metazoa > Chordata > Aves > Psittaciformes > Psittacidae > Pezoporus > Pezoporus occidentalis. The sequence goes on from NW_026913059.1 coordinate 3,317, forward strand.
GCGCCGTCGGTGTGGTGGTGCCGCGAGGACTTGGGCGTGTAAACGTCCATGCACTTGGGGCAATAGAGCTTCACCATGGCCTCGCCGGGGATGTCCGACAGCCCTGGGGGGGGGACGCCAAAGTAACCCCCCCTTTGCCATACACACACCCCCCTTTTACCATAAACACCCCCCCTTTGCCATAAACACCCCCCCTTTGCCATACACACACCCCCCCTTTGCCATAAACACCCCCCCTTTGCCATAAACACCCCCCCTTTGCCATAAACACCCCCCCCTTTGCCATAAACACCCCCCATTTACCATAACCCCTTTACCATAACCCCTTTACCATGAACACCCCCCCTTTACCATAACCCCTTTACCATCACCCCCCCCTTTACCATAAACATCCCCTTTATCATAACCTCCCATTTACCATAACCCCTTCTTTACCATCACCCCCCCTTTACCATAACCCCCCCTTTACCACAACCCCTTTACCATCACCCCCCCTTTACCATAACCCCTTTACCATAACCCCCCCTTTACCACAACCCCTTTACCATAACCCCCCCTTTACCATAACCCCTTTACCATAACCCCCCCTTTACCACAACCCCTTTACCATAACCCCCCCTTTACCATAACCCCTTTATCATAACCCCCCCTTTACCACAACCCCTTTACCATAACTCCCTCTTTACCATCACCCCCCCTTTACCACAACCCCTTTACCATCACCCCCCCTTTACCACAACCCCTTTACCATACCCCCCCCCCAGCCAGAGGCAAATGGTTCGCTCCGGCTGAGCGCAGTTATCAATGGGGGTTCCCACGCACCCCCCCCCATTCAGTTCCCATGGGGTAACAGCTCCCCATTGATAAACACCGAGGGCCCCATTGACCCCCCTAAACCCCCCCATTCACCCCCTAAACCCCCCCATTGACCCCCTAACCCCCCCATTGACCCCCTAACCCCCCCATTCACCCCCTAACCCCCATTGACCCCCCTAATCCCCCCATTCACCCCCCTAATCCCCCCATTCACCCCCTAAACCCCCCCACTGACCCCCCCACTGACCTCCCAACACCACCATTGCCCCCCACTGACCCCCATTGCCCCCACTGCCCCCCCTAATGACCTCCCAACCCCCCCACTGCCCCCCCATAGCCCCCCATTGCCCCCCATAGCCCCCCCATTGCCCCCCCACAGCCCCCCCATTGCCCCCCATTGCCCCCCCATAGCCCCCCCATTGCCCCCCCCATTGCCCCCCATGAGCCCCCATAATGCCCCCATACCCCCCATTGCCCCCCCCATTGCCCCCCATTGCCCCCCATTGCCCCCCATTGCCCCCCCATAGCCCCCCCATTGCCCCCCATAGCCCCCCCATAGCCCCCCCATTGCCCCCCATAGCCCCCCATTGCCCCCCCCATTGCCCCCCCCATAGCCCCCCCATTGCCCCCCATAGCCCCCCCATACCTATGGGCAGCATGGGCTGGTTCTCACAATAGACCCGGGGGCAGTACCCGAAGTCCCCTTGTTGGTACTTCTCCAACTGGGAATAACGGGAATGATGGGAAGGGGGGGGCTATGGAATGGGGGGGGCCCTAGGGAATGGGGGGGTCTCTATGGAATGGGGGGGGGCCTATGGAATGGGGGGGGCCCTAGGGAATGGGGGGGTCTCTATGGAATGGGGGGGGCCTATGGAATGGGGGGGGCTATGGAATGGGGGGGCCTATGGAATGGGGGGGTCTCTATGGAATGGGGGGTCCCTATGGAATGGGGGGGTCTCTATGGAATGGGGGGGGCTATGGAATGGGGGGGGGCTATGGAATGGGGGGGGCCCTAGGGAATGGGGGGGGGCTATGGAATGGGGGGGTCTCTATGGAATGGGGGGGTCTCTATGGAATGGGGGGGGCTATGGAATGGGGGGGGGCTATGGAATGGGGGGGGCCCTAGGGAATGGGGGGGGCTATGGAATGGGGGGGCCCTAGGGAATGGGGGGGCCCTATGGAATGGGGGTTCTCTATGGAATGGGGGGTCTCTATGGAATGGGGGGGGCTTATGGAATGGGGGGGCCCTATGGAATGGGGGTTCTCTATGGAATGGGGGGTCTCTATGGAATGGGGGGGGCTTATGGAATGGGGGGGCCCTATGGAATGGGGGTTCTCTATGGAATGGGGGGGGGCTATGGAATGGGGGGGGCTTATGGAATGGGGGGGTCTCTATGGAATAGGGGGGTCTCTATGGATTGGGGGGGTCCCTATGGAATGGGGGGGGTCTCTATGGATTGGGGGGGTCCCTATGGAATGGGGGGGGTCTCTATGGAATTGGGGGGGTCTCTATGGAATGGGGGGGGTCTTTATGGAATGGGGGGGTCTCTATGGAATGGGGGTTCTCTATGGAATGGGGGGACCCTATGGAATGGGGGGGTCTCTATGGAATTGAGGGGGGTCCCTATGGAATGGGGGGGCCTATGGAATGGGGGGGGCTATGGATTGGGGGTTCTCTATGGAATGGGGGGACCCTATGGAATGGGGGGGAGCTATGGGATGGGGGGGTCCCTATGGAATGGGGGGGCCCTATGGATTGAGGGGGTCTCTATGGAATTGAGGGGGGTCCCTATGGAATGGGGGGGCTCTATGGATTGGGGGGGTCTCTATGGAATGGGGGGGTCTCTATGGAATGGGGGGGGGCCTATGGAATGGGGGGGGCTATGGAATGGGGGGGTCTTTATGGAATGGGGGGGTATCCCTATGGAATGGGAGGAGATCCCTATGGAATGGGGGGGGATCCCTATGGAATGGGGGGGGATCCCTATGGATTGGGGGGGATCCCTATGGAATGGGGGGGCCCTATGGAATGGGAGGGGGGGATCCCTATGGAATGGGGAGGAATCCCTATGGAACAGGAGGGGGGATCCCTATGGAATGGGGGGGATCCCTATGGAATTTGGGGGGGGGGGGGGGTCCCCACCATCTGGGCGATGCCGCGGTTGGTGAGGATGTAGCGGGCGTGGATGAGGCCGTAGAGCATCTCTGCAGCCTGCTCGATGAGGTCGCTCTGGTTGGGGTTGTCCTCCAGCTCCTCGTCTGGGCAAAATGGGGTAAAAACAGGGGAAAACGGTTAAAAATGGGGTAAAAATGATGAAAATTGGGGAAAATTGGGGAAAATTGGGGGAAATTGGGGGAAATTGGGGGGAAATTGGGGAAATTGGGGGGAAATTGGGGGGAAATGGGGGGAAATGGGGGCAGGCTGCTCGATGAGGTCGCTCTGGTTGGGGTTGTCCTCCAGCTCCTCGTCTGGGCAAAATGGGGTGAAACCAGGGGAAAACGGTTAAAAATGGGGTAAAAATGATGAAAATTGGGGGGAAATTGGGGAAAATTGGGGAAAATTGGGAGAAAATGGGGGAAATTGGGGGGAAATGGGGGGGGAAATGGGGGCAGGCTGCTCGATGAGGTCGCTCTGGTTGGGGTTGTGCTCCAGCTCCTCGTCTGGGCAAAATGGGGTGAAACCAGGGGAAAACGGTTAAAAATGGGGGTAAAAATGATGAAAATTGGGGGGAAATTGGGGAAAATTGGGGGAAATTTGGGGGAAATTGGGGGAAATTGGGGGGAAATGGGGGCAGGCTGCTCGATGAGGTCGCTCTGGTTGGGGTTGTCCTCCAGCTCCTCGTCTGGGCAAAATGGGGTGAAAACAGGGGAAAACGGTTAAAAATGGGTTAAAAATGATGAAAATTGGGGGGAAATTGGGGAAAATTGGGGGAAATTGGGGGGAAATTGGGGAAATTGGGGGGAAATTGGGGGGAAATGGGGGGAAATGGGGGGAAAATGGGGGGGAAATGGGGGGGAAATGGGGGCAGGCTGCTCGATGAGGTCGCTCTGGTTGGGGTTGTCCTCCAGCTCCTCGTCTGGGCAAAATGGGGTAAAAACAGGGGAAAACGGTTAAAAATGGGGTAAAAATGATGAAAATTGGGGGGAAATTGGGGAAAATTGGGGGAAAATGGGGGAAATTGGGGGGAAATGGGGGGAAATGGGGGCAGGCTGCTCGATGAGGTCGCTCTGGTTGGGGTTGTCCTCCAGCTCCTCGTCTGGGCAAAACGGGGTGAAACCAGGGGAAAACGGTTAAAAATGGGGTAAAAATGATGAAAATTGGGGGGAAATTGGGGAAAATTGGGGGAAATTGGGGGAAATTGGGGGGAAATGGGGGCAGGCTGCTCGATGAGGTCGCTCTGGTTGGGGTTGTCCTCCAGCTCCTCGTCTGGGCAAAATGGGGTAAAAACAGGGGAAAACGGTTAAAAATGGGGTAAAAATGATGAAAATTGGGGAAAATTGGGGAAAATTGGGAGAAAATGGGGGAAAATTGGGGGGAAATTGGGGGGAAATGGGGGGAAATGGGGTCAGGCTGCTCGATGAGGTCGCTCTGGTTGGGGTTGTCCTCCAGCTCCTCGTCTGGGCAAAACGGGGTGAAAACAGGGGAAAACGGTTAAAAATGGGGTAAAAATGATGAGAATTGGGGGGAAATTGGGGAAAATTGGGGGAAATTGGGGGGAAATGGGGGGAAATGGGGGCAGGCTGCTCGATGAGCTCGCTCTGGTTGGGGTTGTGCTCCAGCTCCTGGTCCATGGAAAATGGGGTAAAAACAAGGGAAAATGGGTAAAAATGGGGGAAAAGAGAGTGAAAATGGGTAAAACTGGGGAAAAGAGGGGGAAATGGGGTTAAAATGGGGGAAATGGGTGAAAAAAAGAGGTGAAATGGGGGAAAATTGGGTGAAAATGGGGATATGAACATGGGATGGACTAGGATGCAATGGGGACACAATGGGGTCAATGGGGGTCAACGGGATACAATGGGGGCCAATGGGGACACAATGGGGTCAATGGGGGTCAACGGGATACAATGGGGGTCAATGGGGACACAATGGGGTCAATGGGGGTCAATGGGATACAATGGGGTCAATGGGACACAATGGGTTCAATGGGGCCGCAGTGGAGTCAATGGGGTCAATGGGACACAATGGGGGTCAATGGGGACACAATGGGATACAATGGGTTCAATGGGGCCGCAGTGGGGTCAGTGGGCGTCAATGGGGCCACAATGGGGCCGCAGTGGGGTCAGTTGGGGTCAATGGGGCCACAATGGGATACAATGGGTTCAATGGGGTTCAATGGGGCCACAATGGGGTACAATGGGTTCAATGAGGACACAATAGGATGCAATGGGGATACAATGGGGTCAATGGGATACAATGGGGCTCAATGGGGCCACAATGGGGTACAATGGGGTCAATGGATCCACAATGGGGTACAACGGGTTCAATGAGAACACAATAGGATGCAATGGGGATACAATGGGGTCAATGGGATACAATGGGGTTCAATGGGGCCACAATGGGATACAATGGGGTTCAATGGGGCCACAATGGGGTACAATGGGTTCAATGAGGACACAATAGGATGCAATGGGGATACAATGGGGTCAATGGGATACAATGGGGCTCAATGGGGCCACAATGGGGTACAATGGGGTCAATGGATCCACAATGGGGTACAATGGGTTCAATGAGGACACAATAGGATGCAATGGGGATACAATGGGGTCAATGGGATACAATGGGGCTCAATGGGGCCACAATGGGATACAATGGGGTCAATGGATCCACAATGGGGTACAATGGGTTCAATGAGGACACAATAGGATGCAATGGGGATACAATGGGGTCAATGGGATACAATGGGGTTCAATGGGGCCACAATGGGGTTCAATGGGCTCAATGAGAACACAATAGGATGCAATGGGGATACAATGGGGTCAATGGGATACAATGGGGTTCAATGGGGACACAATGGGGTTCAATGGGTTCAATGAGGACACAATAGGATGCAATGGGGATACAATGGGGTCAATGGGATACAATGGGGTCAATGGGGACACAATGGGGTCATTGGGGGTCAATGGGATACAATGGGGGTCAATGGGGACACAATGGGAGTCAATGGGGGTTAATGGGGGTCAAAGGGGACACAATGGGGGTTAATGGGGGTCAACGGGATACAATGGGGGTCAATGGGGACACAATGGGAGTCAATGGGGGTCAATGGGATACAATGGGGTCAATGGGGGTCAACTGGATACGATGGGGTCACAATGGGGACACAATGGGAGTCAATGGGGACACAATGGGATACAATGGGGTCAATGGGATACAATGGGGACAAAATGGGGGTCAATGGGATACAATGGGGGTCAATGGGGGTCAATGGGATACAATGGGGTCAATGGGGTTCAATGGGGACACAATGGGATACAATGGGTTCAATGGGGCCACAATGGGATACAATAGAGGTCAATGGGGACACAATGGGGTTCAATGGGGCCACAATGGGATACAATGGGATACAATGGGGTTCAATGGGGTTCAATGGGCCACAATGGGTTCAATGGGGCCACAATGGGTTCAATGGGGTTCAATGGGGCCACAATGGGATACAATGGGGGTCAATGGGGCCACAATGGGATACAATGGGATACAATGGGTTCAATGGGGCCACAATGGGATACAATGGGTTCAATGGGGACACAATGGGATACAATGGGGTTCAATGGGGTTCAATGGGATACAATGGGGTTCAATGGGTTCAATGGGGTTCAATGGGTTCAATGGGGTTCAATGGGGTTCAATGGGGCCGCAGTGGGGTCAGTGGGGGTCAATGGGATACAATGGGATACAATGGGTTCAATGGGGACACAATGGGATACAATGGGATACAATGGGTTCAATGGGGACACAATGGGATACAATGGGAAACAATGGGTTCAATGGGGACACAATGGGATACAATGGGGCCACAATGGGTTCAATGGGATACAATGGGGTTCAATGGGGTTCAATGGGCTACAATGGGGTTCAATGGGGACACAATGGGATACAATGGGGTTCAATGGGGTTCAATGGGGACACAATGGGGTTCAATGGGGTTCAATGGGTTCAATGGGTTCAATGGGATACAATGGGGTTCAATGGGGTTCAATGGGGGTCAATGGGGACACAATGGGATACAATGGGTTCAATGGGGTTCAATGGGGACACAATGGGATACAATGGGTTCAATGGGGTTCAATGGGGCCACAATGGGGTTCAATGGGGTTCAATGGGGTTCAATGGGGCCGCAGTGGGGCCAGTACCTGGCTCCAGGTCCAGGATCATGTCCAGCGCCTGCCGGTAGTGCGGAACCTGCTCATTGAGGCCGGTGAGGTTGAACTTGTCCTGGATGTAATCCTCATCCACCTGGGAATGGGGCAATGGGGGGCAATGGGGGTCAATGGGGGCAATGGGGACAATGGGGGGAATGGGGGCAATGGGGGGCAATGGGGGAATGGGGGAATGGGGTCAATGGGGGAATGGGGGCAATGGGGGCAATGGGGTAATGGGGGTCAATGGGGGAATGGGGGCAATGGGGGTAATGGGGTCAATGGGGGAATGGGGGTCAATGGGGGAATGGGGGGGAATGGGGGAATGGGGGCAATGGGGTAATGGGGGTCAATGGGGGAATGGGGGTCAATGGGGGAATGGGGGGAATGGGGGAATGGGGGCAATGGGGTAATGGGGGTCAATGGGGGAATGGGGGTCAATGGGGGAATGGGGGGAATGGGGGAATGGGGGCAATGGGGTAATGGGGGTCAATGGGGGAATGGGGGGAATGGGGGAATGGGGGCAATGGGGTAATGGGGGTCAATGGGGGAATGGGGGGAATGGGGGAATGGGGGGCAATGGGGGAATGGGGGCAATGGGGGAATGGGGGCAATGGGGGAATGGGGGGAATGGGGGAATGGGGGCAATGGGGGTCAATGGGGGAATGAGAGTCAATGGGGTAATGGGGGTCAATGGGGGCAATGGGGTAATGGGGGGATCAGAAAGGTTTTGGGGCTGGGTTGGGGGGCAGTTTTGGGTGGTTTTGGGGCAGTTTTGGGTGGTTTTGAGCAGTTTTGGGTGGTTTTGAGCAGTTTTGGTTCAGTTTTGGGGTGGTTTTGGGTGATTTTGGGTCAGTTTTGGGGGGTTTTGAGCGGTTTTGAGCAGTTTTGGGTGGTTTTGGTTCAGTTTTGGGGTGGTTTTGGGTGATTTTGGGTCCATTTCAGGCAGCTTTGGGTGATTTTGGATGATTTTGGGCGTTTTGGGGTCAGTTTTGGGTGGTTTTGGGTCAGTTTTGGGTCAATTTTGGGCGGTTTTGAGCAGTTTTGGGTGATTTTGGGTCCATTTCAGGCAGTTTTGGGTGATTTTGGTTCGGTTTTGGGTGATTTTGGTTCAGTTTTGGGTGATTTTGTGTGATTTTGGGTCAGTTTTGGGTGATTTTGGGTGGTTTTGGGTGATTTTGGGTCAGTTTTGGGTGATTTTGGGTCAGTTTTGGGTGATTTTGGGTGATTTTGGGTCAGTTTTGGGTGATTTTGGTTCAGTTTTGGGTGATTTTGGTTCAGTTTTGGGTGATTTTGGGTCAGTTTTGGGTGATTTTGGGTCAGTTTTGGGTCCATTTCAGGTGGTTTTGGGTGATTTTGGTTCAGTTTTGGGTGATTTTGTGTGATTTTGGGTCAGTTTTGGGTGATTTTGGGTGGTTTTGGGTGATTTTGGGTCAGTTTTGGGTGATTTTGGGTCAGTTTTGGGTGATTTTGGTTCAGTTTTGGGTGATTTTGGGTCAGTTTTGGGTGATTTTGGGTCAGTTTTGGGTCCATTTCAGGCGGTTTTGGGTGATTTTGGTTCAGTTTTGGGTGATTTTGTGTGATTTTGGGTCAGTTTTGGGTGATTTTGGGTCAGTTTTGGGTGATTTTGGGTCAATTTTGGGTGATTTTGGGTCAATTTTGGGTGATTTTGGGCGGTTTTGGGTGCTTTGTCCCCACCTCACAGAAGAATTCGTTGCCTCGGAGGCCGCAGAACCAGGAAATCCAGGAAACCTCCTCGGAGCTGCTCATGGCGGCGCCGCTCGGGGCCTATGGGGAGCCTCTGGGGGACACAGGGACCCATAGAGACCCATAGAGACCCATAGAGACCCATAGGGACACATAGAGACCCATAGGGACCCATAGGGACCCATAGGGACCCATAGGGACCCATAGAGACCCCATAGGGACCCACAGAGACCCCATAGGGACCCACAGAGACCCCACAGAGACCCTATTAAAACTCTATAGAGCCCCATAGAGACCTATAAGGACCCACAACCACCTCTGGAGACCCTATAGAAACCTCATTGAAACACCACAGACCCCTATAGGAACCTATGGAGACCTACACAAACCCTAAGAGCCTACACAGACCCTATAGAGACCCTATAGCCCCCTATAGAGACCCTATAGCCACCTATAGATACCCTATAGCCCCCTATAGAGATCCTACAGACCCCTATGGATACCCTATAGCCACCTATAGAGACCCTATAGTCCCTTATAGATACCCTATAGTCCCCTATAGAGATCCTACAGACCCCTATGGATACCCTATAGCCACGTATAGATACCTATAGAAGCCCTATAGCCACCTACAGCTGTCCTATAGCCACCTATACTCTATAGATACCTACAACCTATATACACCTGTAGATACCCTAGAGCCCCCTATACATACCCTATAGAGACCCTACAGATATTCTATGGACCCCTATAGATACTCTATAGCCATCTATAGATACTCTATAAATACCCTATAGCCCCCTACAGGTACCCTATAGCTATCTATAGATGCCCTATAGACACCTATAGAAACCCTACAGCCACCTATATATGCCCTATAGCCACCTATAAACACCTTACAGATCCCTATAGAGACCGTACAGATACCCTATGGACACCTATAGATACCCTGTAACTGCCTACAGAAACCCTATAGCCGCCTATAGATGCTCTATAGCCACCTACAGATATCCTATAGCCACCTATAGATGCCCTATAACCACCTATAGATATTCTATTGCCACTTATAAATACCCTATAGCCACCCCTAGATACCCTATAGCCACCTACAGATACCCTATAGCCACCTACAGATGCCCTATAGCCACCTACAGATGCCCTATAGCCACCTATAGATACCCTATAGCCACCTATAGATATCCTATAGTCACTCATAGATGCCCTATAGCCACCTATAGATGCCCTATAGCCACCTAGAGACATTCTATAATCACTTACAGATGCCCTATAGACACCTATAGATATCCTATAGCCACCCCTAGATACCCTATAGCCACCTGTAAATACCCTATAGCCACCTATAGATATCCTATAGCCACCTATAGATGCCCTATAGCCACCCATAGATACCCTATACACACCTATAGATGCCCTATAGGCACTTATAGATGCCCTATAGCCACCTATAGATGCCTATAGCCACCTATAGATACCCTATGGACACCTATAAATGCCCCATAGGCACCTACAGATACCCTATAGATGCCCTACAGGTACCTATAGATGCCCTATAGATGCCCTACAGGTACCTACAGATACCCTATAGATGCCCTACAGGTACCTATAGATACCCTATAGATGCCCTACAGGTACCTATAGATGCCCTATAGATGCCCTACAGGTACCTATAGATGCCCTATAGATGCCCTACAGGTACCTATAGATACCCTATAGATGCCCTACAGGTACCTATAGATGCCCTATAGATGCCCTACAGGTACCTATAGATACCCTATAGATGCCCTACAGGTACCTACAGATGCCCTATAGATGCCCCACAGGTACCTATAAATGCCCTATAGATGCCCTATAGATGCCCTATAGATGCCCCATAGCACCTATAGGGACCTATGGGCCCCCCCAGACCTCCATTCAGAACCCACGGCCGCCGACAGAGCCCCACAGACAGGGCCCCAGAGGCACCCACTGTGACCCATAAGGGCCTATGGAGCCCCACAGAGCCCCCTAGAGCCCCCATAGAACCCCCATAGCCCCCATAGAACCCCCGTAGACCCCATAGAACCCCCATAGGCCCCTATAGAAACCCCATAGCGCCACATTAAGCCCCACAGAGCCCCACAGCGCCCCACAGCCCCCCCCATAGCTCCCCATAGAGCCCCACTGACCCCCCTAGGCACCCATAGGCCCCTATAGAAACCCCATAGCGCCCCATTGACCCCCATAGCACCCCACAGCCCACCCATAGCGCCCCATTGACCCCCATAGCACCCCCATAGTGCCCCATTGACTCCCATAGCACCCCATAGCGCCCCATTGAGCCCCATAGCGCCCCACAGCCCCCCATAGAGCCCCACTGACCCCCGTAGGCACCCATAGGCCCCTATAGAAACCCCATAGCGCCCCACAGCCCCCCCATAGCGCCCCATAGCGCCCCATTGACCCCCATAGCGCCCCACAGCGCCCCCATAGCGCCCCATAGCACCACATTGACCCCCATAGCTCCCCATAGCGCCCCATAGCGCCCCACAGCCCCCCCATAGCGCCCCATTGACCCCCATAGCTCCCCATAGCGCCCCATAGACCCCCATAGCGCCCCATTGACACCCATAGAGCCCCACTGACCCCCATAGCTCCCCATAGCGCCCCATTGACCCCCATAGGCCCCCATAGCGCCCCATTGACCCCCATAGGCCCCCATAGCGCCCCATTGACCCCCATAGCGCCCCATAGCCCCCCATAGCGCCCCATAGCGCCACATTGACCCCCATAGCGCCCCATAGCGCCCCATTGACCCCCATAGCGCCCCCATAGCGCCCCATAGCTCCCCATAGCGCCCCACAGCCCCCCCATAACCCCCCATTGACGCCCATTGACCCCCATAGCGCCCCATTGACCCCCATAGCTCCCCATAGCGCCCCATTGACCCCCATAGCTCCCCATAGCCCCCCATAGCGCCCCATTGACGCCCATAGCGCCCCATTGACCCCCATAGCGCCCCATAGCGCCCCACAGCCCCCCCATAACCCCCATAGCGCCCCATTGACCCCCATAAAGCCCCATTGACCCCATAGCGCCCCATAGCGCCCCATAGCGCCACATTGACCCCCATAGCTCCCCATAGCGCCCCATAGCGCCCCATTGACCCCCATAGGCCCCCATAGCGCCCCATTGACCCCCCACAGCCCCCCCATAACCCCCATAGCGCCCCATAGCGCCCCATAGCGCCCCATTGACCCCCACAGCCCCCTATGGAGCCCCCTCCCCCCCCTCACCGCTCTCGGGGTCGCTCCGGGCCCGCTCCGCGCGCACCGCGCAGGCGCCGCTCGCCCCTCCCCCCCCCCCGGCAGCAGCCAATCAGCGCCCGGAGCGCGGCTGCGCCTGCGCGGGGGGGAGGGGAGGGGGAGGGGCGAGGCGGGGTGGGGGAGGGGCGGGGGCGCGCGTGCGCGGAGGGAGGCTACGCCCCGCCCCTCCCCCCCCCCCCCTTGTATCCCCGCAGCGGTGGCGTCATAGGGGAGAGCAGCGTGGGGGCTGCCCCATAGAGCGGGGTCTGACCCATGGAGCCTGCCCCATAGATCGGGGTCTGACCCATAGATCTGGATCTGACCCATAGAGCCTGACCCATAGAGCCTGCCCCATAGATCTGGATCTGACCCATGGAGCCTGACCCATAGATCTGGATCTGACCCATAGAGCCTGACCCATGGAGCCTGCCCCATAGATCTGGATCTGACCCATAGATCTGGATCTGACCCATAGATCTGGATCTGACCCATGGAGCCTGACCCATAGATCGGGGTCTGACCCATGGGGCCTGACCCATAGATCTGGATCTGACCCATAGAGCCTGACCCATAGATCTGGGTCTGACCCATAGATCTGGATCTGACCCATAGATCGGGGCCTGCCCCATAGATCTGGATCTGACCCATGGAGCCTGCCCCATAGAGCCTGACCCATAGATCTGGATCTGACCCATAGAGCCTGCCCCATAGATCTGGATCTGACCCATAGATCTGGATCTGACCCATAGAGCCTGACCCATACATCTGGGTCTGACCCATAGAGCCTGACCCATACATCTGGGTCTGACCCATAGATCTGG